>NC_000077.6:104576620-104786620 GCF_000001635.26 Mus musculus
ATAGTAAGCAACAGACAGATCTTGAGTTTCCTAACCTCCAGCCTCCCAACTTGTTGCCATATCTCTGTTTCTTACCCAGATTTCCACCCTCGGCACAAATGTGCAATACTTGTTACAGAACAACTGCGGGTAGAGGGTGGATCTAGGAAGCTGAAGTCTGTGGAGTTCTTGGGATGCTTGCCCTGGACAACACAGGGCTTTGCCCTGCGGTTGGGAGAGTGGGAATAGCAGAGCCAGCTCCACCAGCTGTTGCTTCAGGGCTCCATGCCTGAACTGTTGAGCATCAGGGCAGGGCCTAGGGCTAGCTTAAAGGCTCTTGGTATAAAAGGAATGTGTAGTGGGCTGCCCCTGCTCAGGAGGGACTAAAAAAAGCCTCAACCTCCCCTGGGCTTTGTGTGAGGGTTATCAACGGCTCAAGTCGGCTCATCCCTCTCTGGCTGCTCTGGCCCCTTGGAGAGGGGCTCTTTTCCCACCCCTCTCTGGGTTTCCACCAATTGGCAGGAAAGGACCAATCTGTCCCAGAGGTGCAAGCCTTGAGATGAGTGAGGTGTGTGCATGGGGGGTGGGGGTGGGCTGGGCTGGGGTGGGGGAGGATGGATTGGTGGCTCAAACCTGGTGATAATACTGAGATGTCAGCTGCACCCGGCTGGTGTCTCTTCCTTTTATAGTCAGCAGCAGTTGCTGCTGCCCTCCCCAGCCCCTCTGTGGGGGCTCCTACCCAGAATAAAAGCAGGGGCAGGCCTTCCAGTCTCCCATCTTCTCTCTCACGAGCCACCTCTCCTCCTTTGGTTCCTTTCTAGGTCCCACCTCCACTGGAGAGCCTAAAGCAACATGCCTCCCAAGAAACCCGAGCCTAAGAAGGAGACTGCCAAGCCGGCTGCAGCCCCTGCTCCAGCTGCATCCGCAGCTCCGGAGCCCCTCAAGGACTCTGCCTTTGACCCAAAGAGTGTGAAGGTAAGTCAAACCCACCACACCGACAAGGACCATCAGGCTGAGAGATCTATTTCTCTCAGGCCAGACAGACATGAGGACCAGGGCCTGTATGCCCTAGATCATAGCCCCGAGGGCCAGCAGAACCAGTACCGAGATTGGGGTCAGAGGCTTTCTGTTTTAAAAACAGGTTGCTGCTATGTGCAAAGGGGCTCCTCTGGAAAAGCAGCTGGTGCTCTCAACCGCTGAATCATCTCCCCATCATCTCTCCATCTGAGAGGTAGAACATGCTTATGGGAACTAGACACATAGTGGGAGCCAGCAGTGTGGCTGGGAATCGGGGAGAGGGGTCGGGGGGATGCTTTTGTGTGTTGGGGTATGAGAGACTTCATTCACTAATATACTTTAGGCAAGAGAGGTAGAGAAGGCAAGAGGAACCTGAGGGCTTCTTTTTCTCTTTCCCTTCAAGGATCGGCCACACTCTAGCCTGACTGGCCAGCTCCTGGCTGGGCTTTCTCTCACTTGGTGAGGAGGCTGGGTCAGTTTTCTTCAGCCCCCCAGATTTATGCCCTGCTTCATCATAACCCCCTTTTCCCACTGCTCTGGTAGCACTCCTCTCCCTGGGGCTGGTGTGGACTGACGCAAGCGTTTTAGGCCTCCAGCAATCTGGCCCAGCTGTTGAAGGAATGAACTGGGAAGGGTTGGGCCTGGGAGGGAGGGGGTCCCGAAGCCTCTGGGGAGGAGCAGTTTGACCACTCGGCACCAGATTGGGAAAGGTCAAGTGGCTACTGGTATGAAGAGCTATTAATATCAGGTCTGGAGTGGTGCCCCACCCCCCCACCCCCGGGGATCTCAGCCTCAAGACAAGGCTGGGGTGATAAGAAATGCAGACAAGGTTCTCTGGCACATGGGCAGAGACCCTGAACCCTCTATTTGTGTGGGCCACTGTAGTCTTCTCAGGATCAGAGCCCACATAAGAAACTCCACACAATACCATGCTGAGACCCTAGTAGTCCTGCAAGGGGCTTAGCAGAATTGGCATGTCAGAGAGGTGAAGGCAGTTTTACTGCCCCACACCTGGACTTGGTTGTATGGCTCCTCTCAGGGAAACTGACAATTGTGGAATTGCTTTCTGCACTGCCGTCTCTCCTAAAAGTCAGTCGTCTGTGTTCCCAGGAGCCCCACTTGCCTTTATTTCTGATGTATCTGATTAAACACTATGCCTGGTTCCTGTTGTCTGGACAAGAGCTGCCCAGTGGCATCAAAGGAACACTTGCCCATCTCATCTCCCCCTTCCTCAATGTCCATCCTTTAAAATAGGAGGGGGGGGGGAAGAGGAGGGAGGGAGGGAGGAAGGAGGACGTCAACAGTATCCATGGGAACCATCCTTCTGTTCCCGTTCCCGTAGTCACCTAGTTCTTTTATTTATGAGATTCCTTGATTAGAGTGAGAGCAGAGGTAACCCCAAGCCCAGCGTGTCAGTGTCAGTGTCATGATGACTACGTGGTCAGGCTGTGTGCTTCTGTCCTGGTTTCTTTTACATGCCTGCTCCTGGGGCAAACAACATTGCAAAGGAGGACAATGTAACCTTTGCTTCAGAGGGTCAGCATAGTGCAGCGAGGTAGCATAGCAAGGGCTTTCCCCGCGGCGCGCAAGTCCAGGGGGTGCACTTCTTTTCCTCATTTACCCACACTTGACCAAACCACGCTTCCGCAGTTTCCTGGCTGAGCCCCTGTGGGGTCAGTTCAGGGAGAAGAGGTGGGGTGGGCATGGGATGGTGGCACATGACATGCTCCAGGGGTGACACTCACCACCACTAGGGAAGGGAGGTCCAGGGTTGAGTGGAGTGGAGGAGGACATTGAAGTGACATTGCCGAAAGCCTATTAAAATGATGCCTTGGTCATTCATTCGGCTGATTTAGAGAACTTACCACCAGGATGCTCTGTGCTCAACATTGCACAACATGTGTGTGTTGGGGGGGGGGAGGAACCCCAAATCCATCCATCCATTCATCCATTCATTTAGTACATATTATGTACCAAACACTTTAGAGATAAGTATAAAAATCTTCCGCCCCACCCCCAACCTGATTTTAATGAGAAAGGTATAGGTCAGCAGTGACAAGAGTCCAGGCACAAGGAGCTCACTTGCGGGCCTAGGAGGAGGGTGGTGTGGATAGTGGGACGGGCAGCTTCATACAGTGAGACAGACGACAGGCAGCGTCAGGCAGAAGAGCGAGTCCCAGGGCGAGCGGTGGTGAGCACCCAAAGCCAGAGGAGGTGCATCTCATCAGGGAACTAGGAACTGGGGAGACCTTGGAGGTAACAGTAAGACCAGCCTATCCATGGCAGTCTAGGATGAGAGGGATTTTCTACTGACCCAAAGGAATTGCCAGGTGGGTCACTGTAGGCTTTAGAATGACATAGATAACTTCTTTCTCTTTCCCTCTTGATGATATTTGTTTAGTTTTTTTTTTTAAGATTTGTTTATTGTATGTGTGGGAGTGTTTCGTCTGCATGTATGTGTGTGTACCATGTGTGTATCCAGTACCCCTGAAACTGGAGGTATAGATAGATGGTTGTGAGCTGCTATGTAGATGCTAGAAACTGGGCTTGGCTTCTCTTCAAGAGCAACAAATGAACTTAAGCGCTGAGCCACTGGAGTTGATAGAGCTTTGAAGGCTACATTGTTTCATAGGCAGCCAACCCGGCTCCTTCATCAGTAGACTGGTTTATGCTCAGCCCTGCGTCCTCCTCTGTTGCTAAGTGACCAGCTGGAGGAAGTGTCCAGCCTTCCCTTTGGAAGCTGTTAGCAGTCCCTGCCCTCACTCCTGTGTTTCTCTCCCTACAGATAGACTTCAGTGCTGACCAGATCGAAGGTGAGTGTGAACCACCGCACGCTCTGTTGCATTTTCCAGAGAAGGAGTAAGTGGCCCTTTTGACCATAGAAATGATTATCATCTCACCAGGCCTGTTAGGCACAGTCCTGGGCACTTTATATGGACAGAGTCACGTTATTCTTCAAACAGCCCACTGAGGTATAGTAGCTGTTACTGCTCCCATGTAGCAGGTGGCAAACCGAGGCTCAGAGGAGTTAGGTGCCCATCCTCACAGGGCCTGCAGTGGGGGATCCAGAGATTCAGGTATCTGGTTCTAGACCCTTATTCCAGTTGCACTTTCAGAGTGCTTGAGATACAGATGGTGCTCAGCAAATGCTGATTCCTCTACCACCCCATCCTGCCACCAATCTGGAAAGCCATCTGGAAAGCCATCTCTCTGTTCCTGATACAGGAAACCCTCTATAGCTTATGAGCACTCACACCTTCATGATGAAGTAAGTCTGCGACAAGTCCATCCGTCCTCGTGGTAGGGCCAGTGGTGGCTTGCAAGCACACTAGTTCTTCTGTGGTCTCCACCACCAACTCTTCTCGTTTTCTTTTTTTTTCTTTTTTTTTTTTAAAGATTTATTTATTCGTTATATGTAAGTACACTGTAGCTGTCTTCAGACACTCGAGAAGAGAGAGTCAGATCTCATTATGGATGGTTGTGAGCCATCATGTGGTTGCTGAGATTTGAACTCAGTACCTTTGGAAGAGCAGTCAGTGCTCTTAACCGCTAAGCCATCTCTCCAGCCCCCTCTTCTCATTTTCAATTGAGACAATTTCCCAATCTTATATAAAGTGTCAGTAGATGCAACTTTAGGATAAATCTCAAGGGCTGGAAGGATGGCTCAGTGGTTAGCAGTAGTGTACTGTTTTTGCAGAGGATCTGAGCTCAGTTCCCAGCAACCATGTCAGTTCACAACCACCTGTAACTTCAGCTCCTGTGCTCTCCACGCCCCCCCTCCCATGTACACATAATTAAAAATAAAATAAATCTTAAAAAAGAGAAATCTCAGGACTCTCACACATGGATGTACTTAAATAATCAGAGAGACTTTGATGTTGTTTCCATTTGGGAGACATTGACATGTGGTCTTCCTGGCCCTGGGTGAAAGGATGCCTGCGTTTACATTGTAAGATTACAGTGGCAATTGTCGGTTTCCTCTCTAAGAAGGTGTATCCGTTACACAGAGCGTGTGAACCGGCACATCGGTTTTGAAGCTGGTTTCTGTTTCTGTCGTACGTGGAGACTCACTGTCAGGCAATCGTGGTTGCTGCCATGAATTTATTTCTTAGAGCTTTCTAGTTAAACCCGTGCATCTGTATCGATGCCAAATCCACAGCACGAGCGAGGACTGGAAAACTCAGTTAATAATCAGATTCCTACATTTCCTAAGGGGATCACAGCGAGAACTGGCCAGTCCAGCCGGCTGAGTCCTATTCTCCCTGGAGGGTTTCAGGCAGGGCTTTTAAGCTGTTTGTAACCATTCATGGTGGGACTTTGGAGCCGTTTCTCTTTATGTTGGATTAGGATGGTTTCTTCTTTAATCTTCATCCCCAGTGTCTCATTTGCCTATTGGTGAAGCTGTGGCTGCTGGTGAGTGTTTTTTTTTTTTTTTTTTCCTTAAGACAGGGTCTTAAATAACCCAGCCTGGCCCAAAACTCACTTTTTAGCTGAGGCTGGCTTCAAACTTCTGACCCTCCTGCCTCCATTCCTGAGAGCTGGGATTGTAAGTACGCACTAGCACTACCGTGTCTGGTTTATGTGGTGTTGGGGACTGACCCAGGACTTCACCCTGCTGACTGAGCCACACCCTCAGCCCCAGCCAATGCTTTTCTTCTGTTACAATGGGAAGAAGGTGTTTTGGGACTCAGGAGACTTACTGTCACCAGTTCTTCCACTATGAGCCTTCAAGAAGTGGTTCAATCTCTTCTCCTTCCTCTTCCTCTTCCTTCTCCTCCTTCCAGGCACATTTTATTTACATGTGGATGCTTGTGCACTCAGGGAGACCAGAAGCTGACACCAGAGCTCTTAGAGCTGGATTTACAGGCTTTTTTTGAGCTGCCTGATGTGGGTGTTGGGATCTGAAATCTGGTTGATTGAGAGATAGAGCAGGAAGCGCTAACCATCGGGCCATATCTCCAGCCCAGAAGTGACTTCTTTAAATCTTAATTTTCTCATCTTCAAAGTGAGGGTATTTGGTTCAGTTCAGTTCAGAGATTTGTGACTATTTGGCACCTTGTCCACGTCCACCCTCTGTCTGCCCGGAGCCGGTTACCACATTCTTCTAAGCTTTGCAGTCTCTGGGTGACATGGCTCCAAGTTCCTTACACCTCCCCCCCCATAGGAACTAGCTTTCGACAATTGACTCCTCGGAGCCCTCACAGATTTGCATATTCCTCCACCATGGGGCTTTTTGTGTTAGAAGCAGCTGCAGTCCGTTGTCAGTTGTGGTTTGTGGTTGTGCACTTCTTTGTGGACAGCAAGAGGTAAGTAACTACAGTGTCACTGCCTGTTCATATTATTCTAATAAATTAATTGAACCTAAATTGATGGAGAATCAGCCAGATGTGGTGGCGAGCGTCTGTAATCCCGGCATTTGGGATTTGAGGTAGAGGCAGGAGGATCAGGAATGCCAGGTCATCCTCTGTGACAGAGCACATTGGATGCCAGCCTGGACCACGTGAGACCTTGTCTGAAGGGAACAAAAGCAAACAAACGGTTGTAGAATTGAGGCTGTTTGCAAAGAGCCCATGGATGCTTTAGTTTGGCCTTGCCCCTTAGATACCTGCTCTGTACCATTCAAGGTGTCAGTCTGTCTTTTACAGAGCTAGCCCCAGAGGCAGGAAGACACGAGAGCCACCTTGGTCTGTCACCTCTGTGAGGCACACACTTGCGATCCCACCAGCCATCCATGCAGTTGGACTTTGTGTCCGCACTTAAAGCTAAGAAGCAGAGGACCCACAGAGGTGTTGGTTTACCAAAGGCTACCAGTGGCTCTCAGTGAAGGTCTGGTGTGGTCGAACTGTGGCCCAATGTCACCTTGTCTGGCTATGGAGCTCTTTCAGCTGGAAACAGGCAGTACTGATAATAGGCCATCTCCATACCCTGCCACCTCTTGGGGACACTCACAGTGACAGGGATGATGGGAAAGCAGGAGGAAACTGAGACCCAGCCTGGCTTTCCTACTCTCCTAGGCAGAGCTGAGCTGAAAACCAGGGAAAGCCTCACGGGGCAAGGATGTTCTCACTGCTCCACGCTTTCTAGTCAGACTCACCAGGGAAGGGTGCGGGATGAGGAGAAACAGGGAAACAGTCAAAGCCTATAACTGACCGAGAGAAGAGAGCCAAAGACTAGTAGTGTTGGATAGGTCATGGCGTCCCCAGGAGGCTTTGGTTGTCAGAAGATGGGGTAGGAGCAGTTTCCAAGGACGGCCTGGAACAGTGACTGAAGGGATGTTACATCCTTTAACTACGTCACCGAGCAAATCCCAGCCACCGCCTTCTCTGGGGGCAGGGAGCTATAGCTGGGTGTCTCTCTACAGAATTCAAAGAGGCCTTTTCATTGTTTGACCGGACTCCAACGGGAGAGATGAAGATCACCTACGGGCAGTGTGGGGACGTGCTGCGGGCCCTGGGCCAGAACCCCACCAACGCAGAGGTGCTGCGCGTTTTGGGCAAACCCAAGCCTGAAGGTCAGTGTGGGGGTCAATGTCTAAATGTGATTGATTTCAGCACCCATACAGAAATGGTCTAATGACCCGGCCCAGCGCAGAATTACAATTACAATTACAAGGCGTTTGTTCTTTTCAATCCTATTGGTTTATCTCCATGACTCTGCCTGCCATTGGTGGAGCGTCTCACCCAGAAGCAGTTGGGACCTAAGCCTTGCACTGTCAGGGCTGGGAAGAGACCTCTTTCTCCCTCCCCTCTACCCGCACCCCTACCCCCACCCTGAGCATCTACTTACGTGGTGGTCTCTGTCTGCCATCATGCGCTTTGAAAGAGATGAGTTCCAAGACACTGGACTTCGAGATGTTCCTGCCCATCCTGCAACACATCTCCCGCAACAAGGAGCAGGGCACCTATGAGGACTTCGTGGAGGGGCTGCGGGTCTTTGACAAAGAAAGCAACGGCACAGTCATGGGTGCAGAGCTTCGGCATGTCCTTGCTACCCTGGGTACGTCCGCTGGGCGGGGATGAAAGCCGCATGCGAATGTCTGGATAAGAGGGGCCAAGGGCATAAGGTGGGGTGTATCTAAGGGCCCCCGCCTTTGGCAAATTCTAATCCAGGGCCTGTTTTCCAACCTTACCACTGTGCTGTGGGCAGAGGGGAGAGGCAGAGGGGAGAGGCCTCAGAGCATATCCGGAGATCCTGCCAGAGCTTTCGCTGAGGTGTGGCACTAACCATTTCAAAGACCCAGGGTGGGCTCTAAGCCTTATGAGTGCTTCAGTTCCCCCTATTTGGCCACTTGCCTTTAAGACCCCGTTCCCACACCCTCAGGAGAGAAGATGAGCGAGGCAGAGGTGGAGCAGCTGTTGTCTGGGCAGGAGGATGCCAATGGCTGCATCAACTATGAAGGTAAGGTCTTTCCTTGCTTTCTGAAGTGCCCAGGGGAAGAGCGGCGTGGGATGGGATGAGCCAGCCCAGAGGCTGCAGGATGTGTGTCTCAGATGGGTTGTGGCAGATTCTAACTGGGTGCTGTTTTCTCCATCTTGGGAGTGAGTATCTGGTATGATAGAAGAGACACTAACATGTATATTATTATTGTGCGTGTACATATGCTATGGGTGTGGGTACAGGTGCACATCCGTGTTCAGAGGTCAGAAGACAATTTTCAGAGATCAATACTTCCTTCTGCCATTGGTTCCTGGGGACTGAACTCAGGTTGTGAGGCTTTTGTGACAAGAGATTTTACCCACTGATCCATCTCATTGGCTCAGGAGAGCTCTGTGATAAACCATCCTTGTGACTTAGAACAAGTCACTTCCTATCTTTGAGCCTCAGTCTTCTCAGATGGGGAGTGGGCATGCTGACACCTTCCTTAAGGTTGTGGGGTCTGTAGTGACGATGCCGTTTATGCATTGTCTGTCTGACGTCAGCACAGAGGGGACACAGCAGAGTGTAGGGTCCCTTTGCTCTTATACCTTCTCCACCAGCCCTCCAATAAGAGAGCTGCCACCTGCAGAGAGGGTGTGGCAAGGTTGAAAGTATGGGGACAGAAGTTTAAGGAGTGGAGAGGAGGGCAGAGCTCCAGGGGGCGCTGTGGCTGATTCTCCTTCTCTTTTCCTAGCCTTTGTCAAGCACATCATGTCTGGGTAAAGCACGTTTCTCCAGGGTGAGTTCTACTTCTTCCTCAAGGTCCTTCTGGGGCTCATGGGCAGACAGTACCATGTGGCCTGGAAGTCTTGTGCCTGGGATGTGGGGCTAAGATAGGAGGGCAGCCTGGGGCTTGGGTGGGGGGTGGGGGCTCCAGCCCTCTCTCCTTAACTCTATAACCTCTTGCCCCCTGTCTTCTGCCTTCTCTGAGGTAAGGTTTCTATTGCTGTGATAAACACCATGACCGAAAGGTAACCTAGGAAGGGCAGGGTTTATTCGGCTTACAGCTCTCAGGTCCCAGGTCCCATCAGGGCTGTGGGAAGCCAGGGCAGGAACTCAGTGCAGGAAGCTGGAGGCAGGAACTGAGACAGAGGTCACAGAGGGGCACTGTGAACTGGCTTGCTCCTTGTGCTCCTCGTGGCTTTCTCAGCCTGCTTCTTACACAATTGAGGGGTGTCTCACAATTGAGAAGCCGTGTGAGTCCAATACTCCTAAGAACCGCGGTGGATCTCTCGCTTTCTCACACAGGGCCAAGCACCTGAAAGACAGTGCACTCCCTCAAGTGGACTGGACCTTCCCACATCAATCATTAATCAACAAAACAAAACAAAAAACAAAACAAAATCCTACAGATTTGCCTGATCTGATAGAGGCATTTTCTCAGCTGAGGTTCCTTTTCTCAGATAACTCAAGCTGGCATTAAAAAAAACCAAAACCGGGCTGGAGAGATGGCTCAGAGGTTAAGAGCACTGACTGCTCTTCTGAAGGTCCTGAGTTCAAATCCCAGCAACCACATGGTGGCTGACAACCACCTGTAATGAGATCTGATGCCCTCTTCTGGCACATCTGAAGACAGCTACAGTGTACTTACATATAATAAATAAATAAATCTTAAAAAAAAATCCCCTCTCCTTATGGGGGCTGGAGAGATGGCTCATCTGTTAAGAGCACTTGCTGCTCTTCCAGAGGACTCAGGTTTCATTGCCACAACTCACATAGGAGTTCACTATTGTCTCTAACTTCAGCTCCAGAGGAAAACAAAAACCAAAAACCAAAACCAAAACCCCCAAACAAACAGACAATAACAACAACAACTATCGGGCCATGTCCTGTTTTGACCTTTACTCTTAGACCCTGTTGTCTCTCCCTAGGTCTTTCGGGCCTGGGCACAGCACAGGCTCTGGGTGAGGCAAAGCCCACTCCAGGGTGAAGCCCCTGACTTATGCCTCTTTCCTTCAGCCCCTTGGTGTAGCGCCCTCGCAGTGATAGGGCTCTGATGAGGGCGTGGGATGTGGGAGCTGCACACTCTCTTCACCTGGCACTGTCTTTCAGGTGCTTGGCCCTGCGTGAGAAAGCAAGAGATCCACAGCGGCTGTTACTGTTACGGAGTATTGGACTCACATGGCTTCTCTGACCCACAACCTTCCCTGGAAATAAAGAGCCCCAGCTTGGAGTTTCATTAATCCCTCCGTTGATTTGTTTTTTGTTTTGTTTTGTTTTTTTAAACATTAATTAATGGAGTTAATTTGTGTGTGTGTGTGTGTGTGTGTGTGTGTGTGTGTGTGTGTGAGATAATGTCACCTGAGGCCTTGTATTCTTGAGAAACGATTTGGATCGTGGAGACAAAGCCAAAAGGCCGAGGATTCATCTAGAAGTAGAGGCGTCAGACACATGAGGGAGAGGCCTTTGAAGGGCAGGCAGAAGTAAGGACCACAAAGTTTCTTTTCTACCCTCCCCGCCCCTCAGGAGGTAGGAAGTGGGAAGTGACCCCCTGGGGCTGTCAGGGTCCCTCACCCAGTCTCTGCTTCTTCCTCTCCTTTCCCCTCCTGGAAATAGCTCCAGACCTGGAAACACACAGCTGTGATCCCAGTGGTGGAGAGGTGAAGGCAGGTCCGATCATCTTTAGCTACATAGTGATTTTGAGGCCAGCTTTGGCTACAAGAGATCCTGCTTTAAAAAAAAAATTAGCTCCGTGTTAGCTCCACACTTGCTTAGTCTATGTTAGGTCCCCAGCACTTTAAAACACCTAGAATACAGACTTTAGCGCAATAAGCAATTTTACAATCAACAGTGTTAAGGACAGTCACATTGTAGAGCTGGAGAGATGACTCATGGGTCAAGAGTGCTTGCTACTCTTACAGAGGACCCTGAATTTGGCTCCCAGCACCCATGTCCAGGGGTTCATATGCACTTGTATCTCTAGCTTCAGGGAGTCCAACGCCATCTTGGCCTCTGAGGACACCTTCATGCACATGTTACACACACACACACACACACACGCACACGCACACGTACACGCACACGCACCATCTTAAAAGGGGGAAAAGAAAGACTATTTACATGAAGTGGAGATGTCTCTCAATGGTAGAGCACTTGCCCAGCATGCAATGGGCTCTGGGTCCTTTCCCGGGAAGTACTTATTGGTGCCACCCACACCCCAGTCAATCAGCACTCTGTGTTTTGTGTATGTGACTTTGACTACTCTAGATAAATGAGCTCATGCAGCGATTGTCCTATCCATCCCGTGTCATCCATGTTGTAGTTTGTGTCTAAATTGCCAACCTTTTATAGCTGAGGAACACGCCACCGTGTTGTCCCAATAGAGCATGGGAGCATGGTTTTTATTTTTATTTTTTATTTTTTGCTTTTGGTCCTGGTTTCTTGATGTGGGCACATGAGGTGCTTCCTCTGAGCATGGTGCCCCTGGTACCTGAAAAACAGACCAGACTCACTACGTAGTGAGTTCCAGAATAGCCAGGGCTACATAGAAAGATCTTGTTTCATAAACAAAATCAAAGGGGAAAAATTAGATACATCTATAAAACCTCTAACAAAACAACAACAGCAAAACAATAGCCAACCCACCAGCCAAACCACACTCAAACAAAAACGGAAGTGCATTCACTGGTCTCCTTCCACTGAGGTCCAGGGCTGGTGTCATTGCTATCCTGCACACACCCTCAGGCACTGAAGTCCCTTGTATACTGTCTCCCCATGTGGGAGCTGTTCTGATGAGCTGAGGTGCTTGGTGCTTCTTGGCCATCTTGTCCACTGATGAAAAGGCTCTGGAGCTTTTCCTACTCTGTGGGAACTGCCATGGTCAGTATGTTTCCTTTGTTGTGTTGGGGACCGTCATGAAGATGGAAGAGATTCCTGTCCTTTTACCTCAATGGGGATGACTTAAGGAAGGCTCTGGCCCTGCTATGGGTTGATGGGAAGTGATGGGACACAGGGCAGTTGCTGTGAGGAAGACCCTAAAGGCCCGTCTCAGCCACCTCCGTTCAGGGTTCCATGGAGCAGTCTGCTCCAGGTCGGAAGTGCAGCTTTCTGGAAAGTCCCCTTATCAGAGGGAATGACTCGGAGGCTGTGAACAGAACCTGGCTTGGAGAATTCCCCCTCCCAAGGACGCCCCTGCCTTCTTCCCCAACTCAGTACCGAGTTCCTGATCCGGCCCACAGTCTCTGCTACCTGTGGGAAGGATTTGAGGAAAGTGGTCATTAGAGATGATGTGACCATGAAATTGGCACCTTTGAGGACAAATGCAAATTTCAGAGCGATAAACAAACAAACAAACAAACAAACAAAACAACCCACAATCAATGTCCTGAACTCTTACTGTGTGACTGTCCCTGTGCTGAGAAGATAACAGCCATTTCCAGCAGCCCAGGAGGTGGGAACTATAGTCCCCATTCAAGAACATTCAGATATAATAGTGATAGTAATGGCTGGGAACATAGCTCATTGGTCAGCTCTTGTCTACCATCTATGGCTCAGTTCCCATCATCATCATCACCACCACCACCATTATCATCAACAACAAAAATGCCCAAATATTTTTGAGTTGGTGGTAATTGTCAACTTGACACAATCTAGAATCACAGGAGAAGGTAGTCTCAATGGGGAATTATGTAATTAGGTTGGCCTGTGGGCTTGTCTGTGTATGAGGGATTATCTTGATTATATTAATTGAGGTGTGATGACCCAGCCACTGAGAGTGGTACCATTCCCTAGGCACAGAATACTGGCTTGTGTAATAGCAGAGAAAGCCAGGAGAAGCATATCACATCCACTTAGCACAACAAGAGCTGCCCCTTCCTCACTAAGGGCTCTGATCTCCCAGCCAGTTTTGGCCAGTTTTACAGTATCAGATGTGATTTTTGTTCTTGTGGAGCCAGTCTCCGATTTGCTACCATTGTGGTGGGGGTGCATCTTGCCTGACTGATCAGTAGGGCAGCAACATTAAAATTATTCTAACCCTTTGAGATACGACTCAGACTTGCCCCTTCCCTGATGCTTTCCCCACTGTTATAGATGAACACACCCCTTAAACAGAACTCTCAGCTTGTTCTCCGTAACAGAGCCACTGGGTTGAGACAGCTGAAGATGTCAGAGCTAGAGACCTTTTAGATTTCTAGGGTCGTGTAATCACCCGAAGGCAGTGTTTAGCAGCACAGTGCCACCATGTGCTTGGCGTCCTGCAAAAACCCTGGTTACTGGGTCATTTAAGGTAATGTATGTTGGTGATGGCTAGGGTGCCATGTTCAGTTCTTACCAGTAGATGGCGGAATTGCAACAGTGTGCTTCCAGCAGGAAGCCCGAGTGTGTGTCTGAGGTGCTTAGCCTGGGCTGGAAGAAACTCCAGGAGTCACTTAGCTTATCTTTGAGCCTTTAGACAAACGCAGAGCTTGTTTATTTTAAAAGGAAGCACAGCCGTTAGTTAGCCTGCAAGCTTCATCACAACGTTTGGCAATGCAGGTCACAGAGAGGACATTGTTGTGGAAATATGAATTCCTGGCATGACCCAGTTTGGCTCCTAAATCATGTTCCCACTTTGTCTTGGTTCCATAGCTTGTAAGGTAAAAAGGCAGACTGCGTCATGTTTAAAACTTTTTTCTTATGCTTAGTTAATTAATTGTGTGTATGGTGTGTGTGTCTGTGTTTAGTTGTGAGCTGTCTGATATGGATGCAGGAAACTGAACTCAGGTCCTGTGGAAGAGCAGAGGACACTCTTCACTGATGAGCTTTCTTGCTTGCCTTCTACTTCATTCATTCATTCATTCATTCATTGAGACTAGATGTCTCACTGAACCTGGAGTTCACTGATTTGGTACAACCAGCTGGAGAGTGAGCTCTAGGGACCCACTTCTCTCTCCCTCTATAGAGGGATTACAGACGATGCTGGCTAGTTTTACGTCAACTTGATACACGCTGGCATCATCAGAGAGAAGGGAGCCTCAACTGAGAAAATGTCTCCATAAGACTGAGCAAGCCTATAGGACATTTCCTTAATTAGAGATTGATGGGCCCAGCCCATTGTGGGTGGTGCTGTTCTGGGCTGGGTCCTGGGTTCTATAAGAAAGCAGCTGAACAAGCAAGGATGCACAAACAAGCCAGTAAGCAGCATCCCTCCATGGTTTCTGCATCAGCTCCTGCCTCCAGGTCCCTGCCCTCTCTGAGTTCCTCACTTCCTTCGGTGATGGACTAGGACGTGGAAGTGTGAGCCACATAGACACTTTCCTTCCCAGCTTACGGTTGGTCATAGTGCTTCATCACAGCCACACTACTCCTCACTAGGACACAGAGGTAGCTGCTGGAGGTGCTTTTGTATATGGATGCTGGGATCTGAACTCAGCTCCACAGCCTTATGTTGGATAGAAAGAATCTTGTGTATATGGGCTTTGAACCTGAAGTGGTGAGAGAGAACTCACTCGAAATAATGCACATGAGTAGATTTCTTTTCTTTTCTTTTCTTTTTTTTTTTTTTTCAAGACAGGGTTTCTCTGTATAGCCCTGGCTGTCCTGGAACTCACTTTGCAGACCAGGCTGACCTCAAACTCAGAAATCCGCCTGCCTCTGCCTCCCGAGTGCTGGGATTAAAAGTGTGTACCACCACGCCTGGCTGTTTGCCACTTTTTAACATTGAATCTGTCCGTCTATCTTTCTATATTTATTGGTTGATGAATGTGGTGTTTGTAGTTTTTTCTGTAGGTCTGTGTGTGTCTGGTGTGTGTGTGTGCGCAGGCGCACATGTGTGTGCACATGGATACAGAGACCACAGGTAGATGCCAGTTGTGCCCCACCCCCACCCCCACGCCTCCCTCTCCCTCTATTTATTTGGAGACAGGGTCTCTCAGGGAACTGGAAGCTCATTTATTTGACAAGGCTGGCTGCCCAACGAGCTTCAGGAATCTACTTGTTTCTGTATCTGCTCCTCTTCCCCCACCCCAGTCCTGTGGTTACAGGCATTGACCAGCCTATGCCAATTTTTATGTGGGGTCTGAGGATCCGAATTCAGATCCTTACCCTTGTGTGGCAGGCTCTTTACTACCCGAGCTAACCCCCAGACTTTAAGATTGTGTTTCAATCCCACTTTGAACTCAGGTGTTCTAAGGTTTTCTTTGCCAGCTCCTTGTCATAACTTGAGGTCTGTAAGGAGAGCACTTAGCTTTCCCCGTCCTGACGTATGAGAAAATGCTGTGGAACTCTTCCTTCAGCCCCGTCAGTCTCACCTGTTTCCTTATTTAATTGTTTGCAAACTACATAGCTAGAATTTCCCTGCCGAGTACCACTCATTCCTTGTGCGCAGAAACAGGAATTCTTAACCATAAAAGACTCTCGCAGGCCTCTGTGTACTCCTTTTTCCAAGAACAGGCTTTGTGCTTTGCTATCATATTTTCCGGGGGGGCGGGGGGAGGGGTCAGAGATCCATACAAGGTCAAGAAGTGCTGTTTGGAGCCTTTGTGGGATTCTGTTTATCTTCTCACTGGATGTTTTGACATTGCATCTGGCCAGGCCAGTCTTCCTCCCAGGCCACCATGAACTTGACAACAGTTCTTCTCATTTTTCCCAGAACGTGTGTTTTATTTCCATCCCCTGGTCCCTGACCCCTGACCCCTGACCCTTGCCCTTCCTTGGGGGCTTACTTTGGTTTAGGGAGGCAGTTGCTGCTTTTTCTCCTGTGGTCCCTCTTTTGGCAATGGGAACGTCCTCCCGGAACTCCTCTGCCTCAGCTCAGGGGTTGTCTCATCACAGAGCCGGCCTGCTCCTGCTCTGCTTCCTGACCCTTAGGGTTACACCTGTTTGTTGCCATGCCCCGTGCTCCCCCGGTGCTCCTTCCAGAACTTTCTGGATCTGTGTAGGGCACGTGCCCCTCACCTGGATGCAGACTCCCCTACTACTGGAGTCACATTTCCAATGTCCTTTTCTCAGAGCCTGATGCTTTGCACTGGGCTTCCATCTTCCGAGGACCACGGTCGTGTTCCCTCCCTGTCTTTGGCGCTCAGCACTTACAGGCTCCTTCCCCTCCTAGTTTAGCTTTTCTTTAGGATGGAGTCCATTGTCAAATAAGAATAATTTCCATCTCACGAACATTGGTCATATGTAAAAGAGTACTTTCAAAGATGTATGTATGTATGTATGTATGAATGTATGAATGTATGTATGTATGTATTTGGGTTTTTTTTCAAGACACAGTTTCTCTGTGTAGCCCTGGCTGTCCTGGAACTCACTCTGTAGACCAGGCTGGTTTCAAACTCAGTGATCCACCTGCCTCTGCCTCTGGAGTACTGGGATTCAAGGCCTGTGCCACCACCACCTGGCCAAAGATTTATTCTTTACTTATGTGCGTGAGTGTGTCTGTGTAGGTTTGTGCATGTGAGTGGAGGTGTCTGCAGAGTTGTAGTTGGTTGTGAGCTATCCAACTAGGGTGCTGGGAATAGAACTCTGGTTCTCAGCTGTACGTACTTTTAACGTCTGAGCCATCTCTCCAGCCTCTAGTTGCAAAGAATATTAGTCATTTTGTATTTGCCGACATCAGATATGCTATGACTTGTTGGCGACAGAAGCATCACGGTGTAACTGAGCTGATGTAGGGACAGAGAGCTAGAGTGTCTGTTTTCCATGGGAGACTTTGATGTCAGAGAACACGGTGAGCTAGCTGCTGAGTCTGGCTGGTTTGGTCTGATTTCACCTTCTCATGCCTGGGGCATCACAGGAGACTCAAATGATGGTCTCCTTAGTCCTGCTCCTTCTCCATTCAATTCCCACCCATCTCAGTTCTCAACTCAGTTCCTCTGAGCTTCCACAAGAAGGGACGGGGGCTGGAGAGATGGCTCAGCTGCTAAGAGGACGCGGGTTTGATTCCCAACACCCACATGGTTGCTCACAACGGTCTGTAACTCTCGTTCTAAGGGATCCAATGATCTTTCCTGACCTCCACAGGCACCAGGCTCACATGTAGTGCACAGACATACACACAGGCAAAAACCCATACGCACAGAATAAGAATAAATAAATCCAAATTAAAAAAAAAAGAAAAGGGCCAAGACTAATGTAAAAAGCTGTCACTAATTGGAATGTAGCGAGATTCATACATTACCTTGCTATTTATCTGAGGTATTTTATTGCTGATATTGTTTTAATTAGAATTAATTTTCCCTCTTTTCTCATCTCTTCTCACGGAAATAAAACCCAGAGCCTTGCTCATCATGCAGTGTCACAATCCCTCCTCGCCCTTGAATTAGAACAAAGCCTTTGTAATATATGCTAGTGCCTGGCTGATAGTTTGCTTGGACTTTTGAGTTGTTGTTGTTGTTTTTATAGACTCAAATAGCATCAAATTCTTGCCCTTAAGGAATATTAAGTCTAGCATGGAAGCAGAGTAGTGTCTTTGCACACCACATGTAAAGTGTACCAAGTAGAAGGCAGATGTTATAAGAGAGGCACTATAAAAGAAAATTGGGCTGGCCTGGTGGGATGGCACAGTGGTTAGAAACATTTGCTGTTCTTGCAGAGAATCCTGGCTTGATTTTCAGCACCCACACAGAATCATGATGATACATATACATACATATATTATATATAAATAAATGATAATATATAAATCATATATAATCTTTAAATATATATTCATATATTTAAATATATTTATACATTTAAATACATATATAAATATATTTAAAGATTTATTTATTTCATGTATGTGAGTACACTGTCACTATCTTCAGACACACCAGAAGAGGGCATTGAATCCCATCATAGATGATTGTAAGCCACCATGTGGTTGCTGGGAATTGAACTCAGGTCCTCTGGAAGAGCAGTCAGTGCTCTTAACTGCTGAGCCATCTCTCCAGCCCTGATGAAATATATTTTAAAACAATCCTTTGACATTCATATTGTTGTACCGCTGACTAAAGATAAAAGCCAATTTGCATGTAAAAGATGGATGTGCTTGGTCACTTTTAGACGGAGAATTAAATCACGTCTAAGCATTTAATTAAGAAAACAAATCTAGATCATCTTCAGTGTTTTCCTGAGTTGCTTGATACTTGATTTTTATAACCGTTGCTACAAAGAAAACCAATACATAGGACACAGTACTAATTTACACCAATACAGCATATGAAATGCTAGCAATACATTCAGGGTTATTTCAGAAATTGCTCCTCTCCTCCGATCTCAACCGAAAATTCATTTAACAATTAGGATTTTTTTTTTGTTTTTTTGCTAATGGAGAATTTCATGCATGCATATAATGTTTTGATCAAACCCACGTCCTATCTCCTTCCCTTACAATCCTTCTCCTAACCTTCCCTCCCATGATTCTCTTGCAGACTTATGAACTCTCCCTTTTCAGACTGACTTCGGAATCTCCTTAGTGCTGTCAGCACGTGCATAGCTACCAGGCTGTCTGCTGGACTGTGGGCAACCTCAAAGGGGCCACATCCATGAAGAGAGCCAACTTCCTGCCAGCAGCCCTTAATCAATTTTGGATGCAGTCCTTTGAATTCATTATACATAACCAAAGCTGACTTTTACCTCTGACCCTTCAACCCTGACCGTCCTGCCTCTATGTCCCAAGTGCTGAGATTGGAAGTGTATGTGTCACCACACCCAGGGCCTTGCCCACTGTTAGGCAAGCACTCTCCTGGCTGAGCCACATCCTTAACCCTCCTTTAATGATTTTTAAATAAAGGCAAGGCAGCAACTCAAACTGCAAATTTTAAAATTAAACATTCTAACAGTCCAATCCGAAGTCACACTAATTGAATACATACTGAGGAATGATGGTAGGAAAATATTTAAAGTCTTTGTTTTCCACGAGCTATTGTGTTTTTATAAAAATGGAAAACTTTGTATGCACAGGAGAAACATTGTAATTACTAACATATGTCTTGGGCTGCTGAGATTCCTTAGAGGTTAAAGATGCTTGCCTGATGACCCAAGTTCAATCCCCAGGACCCATGTGGTGAAGGGGGAGGACTGACTCTTCCAAGTTGTCCTCCGACCTCCATGTTTAGAAACTTTAGAAAGTGACTTAGGACAGTCCGGGTCTGAAGGTTTACTACGCAGAATCCTCTGCGCACCGACGGGGTGGATGTGAGGGTCCAGATACAGACCCAAAGGGCCAAAGGACGAATCTAAGAAACAGGGGGAGGAGGGCAGGTGAAGACAGCCCTGGGGGTTTCTCAAGGACTACGAGCCTCTGAGTGTGGGAAGGTGATGGGACACAAGAGTGGAGAGAAGCAATAGACAAAGGAGGGCAGGGGTGTGTGTGTGGGGGGGAGTGGTGTGGGGAGTGGGGGGTAGGGGGGTGGGGAGATCTTCCTGCCTGGAGAGAAGGAAGGCCAGGGCTGAGGACTAGGCTTTCCTGGGTTGGAAACAGTGAAGCGAGACGCGCTGCTGGCAAATTCTGCTCCGAGCTCATGGTCACCCTACTCTTTGTCATCCTTTCAGGAAAAAACTGAATCCCCTAGGGAGTTGGGTGTGTGTGGGGGGAACTTCTGTGTTTCACCCAAGCCTTGGTCTAATGCCTGGCTTTTTCCGGTGCCGTATCAGGATCCAGCCAGGCAGGGCTGGTGACTTCTTGTAATAGTCAAGACAGGAAGTGGTCAAGACCTAGAAATAGAGCAGTCCGTGGGGGTGGGAAGGTAGAACTCCCGGGGCCAGTGGCACAGAATTCCTGGACTTGGCTTGGGCTACTACTCGGCACTAGAGATCGCTTTTCTTTGTGGGTTTCTCAGTTTTATCTCAGAAAACAGATATCCAAAGGGTGTTTTAGCCAAAAGAGGGGAGCTTTCCCTACCAACCTCGCAATGCTAACTTGAAGCAGTCAGGGGTGTCTGGCACCTTGTACCATATTTACAAAAAAGGAGACAGTGAGTTGTAGGGTCAGCGCTGAGTCAGACAGACCTGTTTTTAATCCCATCTTTGCCACTAATACCTGGGTGCTCTTAAGCTAATTACCACATCTCTCTGAGACTCTATTTTGCTCACGTAAAATCAGGATTCTCATGTCTATTTTGTGTTCCCTGAAAATAAAAAGTATTATGGAAAACGATGTTCAGCATAGTATCTAGCCCCTAATGCTACAAAAATAAAGGTAGATAATAGGACAATAATGAACACTATAAATACCTTTTCATATCTTCAAGGCTCAGTTTCCATTTACACAGGATGGGTTGTTATGACAATTATTTAATGCCAAATATGGTGGATGCTCTCAGTTTTTAGTTCTTACTCTTAGGAGAAACGCTGCAGAGGAGGGTCTGGTCAGGAGCTCCTCATGGTGAGGGAAAGTAGGCCAGAATGATGGGAGAGGCCGTTCCTTTGCCTGGAGACCTGTGGTGCTAGCTCCCTTCACCCCCATTTTGTGGGCTTGGAGACAAATCCTGGGTCCTGCATATGCTTACTGAAGTGTGCTAGGTCCAGCCTTGGAGACTATTCTTGGAGAGAAGGTCTTAAGGGACTTGGGGAGCCACTGACTGGGTCCTGCACCACAGAGAGGAACAGCAGAAAGGAGTGGATATGCTGTGGCCGGTGGCTAGAGCAAGGCCTTCCATCTCACAGAGCTCTAGACTCCAGGATCAGTCTTCTGAATTTGTTCTGAACCCTTGAGGTCCCAGACCCACTTGAGAAGCTGGTAACCACTTTCCTAGCAGCATCGACATCCAAGCTTTTGCCAATTAGAGAGAGTCACAACGCTCCAGAAACTCTGCAGGTAAAAAGAACATCTCCCTGGGTTCAGAAGAGGTAAGTTCCCCAGTGCTTGGGACAAAGGGGCTTATCTTAGTGGCACTATTTAAGGGCTAGGGAATAACCCCTGGGTCCTACCAAGGTTAGCATGGGGCAGAAGACCTGGCCCAGATTTTCAGTCAGTTTGTCCAGCAGTGACAGTGCCATAGCTTACAGCATCTTCAGGATTTGCTTCAGCCAGCACTGGTGGGAGGGGGCAGCTAATGATAGGCAATAGCACTGAAGCAATTGTTTTCCTGATTTGTAGGTAGATGTCAGGGCCAGACTGAGAACCTGAATTGAGTCAGCTCTTCATCTCTATAAGGAAATTCCCAGGTTGCCTAAGTTGTATGGGGAAAACATTTATTTGGCTCATAACTATAGAGGTTCGAAGGCATAGTACCTGCATAAGCTCAGCTCTAGTGGATCCAATGGCAGATGGCAGACGACCTGGGGGAAGTGTGTGTCACGGGCAGCAGCAGTACATCTTCAGGGGAAGAAGAGTATTGGTTGGCCAGCCCTGCTCTTTAGATAATAACTTTCTTTTTTTTTCCTTTGGTTTTTTGAGACAGGGTTTCTCTGTATAGCCCTGGCTGTCTTGGAACTCACTTTGTAGGCCAGGCTGGCCTCGAACTCAGAAATCCGCCTGCCTCTGCCTCCCAAGTGCTGGGATTAAAGGCATGTGACACCTCGCCCGGCAGATAATAACTTTCTTAGGAAGAATTACAAGGGGATCTTAGGAGACCTGTTGAGTCGGCCACATGTAAAACATCTCATGCCGTCAGAGACTTAAGACCTCCCATTAGGCTTCCTTTTAAGGCCCATACTGCCTCCCGGTGACCATAAACCTCTGGTGGGGGCACAGTGAGACTACATCTAAACAATGACAAGCACAAGTGGGATGCTCATATTGATGATCGAATACTTATTATAAGTCAGTTACTGAGAGCTAAGTGGCTTCCATTTCTGAAGCAGAGGAAGGAACAGAGGTTCAGGACACTTAGGCAACTTACCAAAGTAAATTGTGAAGCCAAGATTAAAATTCTGGCTATCTTCAACTAACTTCTGTCTTCTAACTTCCTTTTTAATAAATTGAAGTTACTTTATTATTTATTATTTATTTATTTATTTATTTATTTATTTATTTATGTGTTTGCGTGCATGTGTGTGTCACAGCTCAGGTGTGAAGGTCAGATTCTTCCTCCAGGTGAGGTCAAAGGTCACCAGGCTTAGTTTCAAATGCGTTTACCTGCTGAGCCCCTTCACCAAGTTGTCTCCTCTGCGGGTGAGTAAGAAATGCCTAAGAAGTCTAAAAAGCTTGTGAGCTGAGCAACAGATTTCCTTTTACTAGAGCAAGGCCCTGGAGCGGGAGCTAGGGACTTTTAGAGAAGTACCAGGACAGGAATTTGGCGTCAGGGCAAATTTGGAGCCAAACAGCAGCAGCAGCCTGTATCAGAATGAGGCATCTCTCATCTTGGGGATTATTAGCTGGAGAAGGTTCATGGATTGCTCTGAGGACATGGCCTGGGTCATCTTGTGACGTCCTTGTGGGCACAGAGCTTCATTCTGGCTCGACGAGGCACTCGTGGATATGCGAGGCTGGGATGGCAAGTTCTGGGCTTCTCGCCTTCTTCTCATGAGCCGGAAACTTCTCTCAGCCTGGCTTCCCAGGGCTCTTTGCCTTTGCATCCTTAGCATCCTGGGAGCCATCTGGCCCATGCACACATTGCCTAAATGGCAGTAAGTGACTGGATGTTGAGTGATAAGGCCAAGTTCATTCCTTCCAATGTCCTTGGTCAGTTCCAAGAGTACTTTCGAAGACAGCCTCCAGAACACAGACATTCTAAATTATGCCATTAAAAAAAAAAAACAGTATGAACCCTGAAAAGCCCATTCTTCTACAAGCCAAGGGACAGATGGGTCATTTCAATAGACAGAAGGAAGTTCTCTGCCAAACATGTAGGAGGAGAAGCCTTCGGGCCAGCGAGCTACATTACGCTTTGTCGCCTCAACCAGAGGAGTGGCTTTTCACCAAGAGGTCTGTAATCTCTCCACAAATAATAACAGTGAGAACACAGTTCCTCTGTGCTCTGTAGGTTAAAGGGTTTTTCCAACTGTGGTCTCTCAGAACCGAGTAGCCCTGAGTGTGGGTTGAGGTCAGGTTGTGTGTGTGTGTGTGTGTGTGTGTGTGTGTGTGTGTGTGTGATATTAGGGTAAAAAGCATGGGAAATGACTAATTTTACAGATGGGGGAAAAGTGTAGAGAAAAGTTAATGGCCTTTTCAAAATCCTGTGATGGTTAAGGTTGATTGTCAACTTTATGGGATTTGGAGTTGCCATGGAGACAAATCTGTGGGTGTGGCCACGAGGGGTTTCTACATCAGATTAATAGACCCACTTTAACTGCATTTGGCACTATTCTCTGGGCTAGGATCCTAGACTGAATAAAAGGAGCAGGTGAGCTGAGTATAAGCCTTCCTAGCTCCCTCCTCCTCCTCCTCCTCCTCCTCCTCCTCCTCCTCCTCCTCCTCCTCTTTCTTTTTTGGTTTTTCGAGACAGGGTTTCTCTTTATAACCCTGGCTGTCCTGGAACTCACTTTATAGACCAGGCTGGCCTCGAACTCAGAAATCCACCTGCCTCTGCCTCCCAAGTGCTGGGATTAAAGGCGTGCACCACCACGCCCGGCTTACTCTCGCTTCTTTAGTGCATCTTGTATATATCGGTGGTGGGACAAATAGATTGTTAAGATTATTTTTAATTTTTATTACATTTCATTTATTTATTGTGTGCAGAGGGCACACATATGTCGTGTGTGTGTGTGTGTGTGTGTGTGTGTGTGTGTGTACAATTAGTAGGAGCTGGTTCTCCCTGTCGTGTGAGTCCTAGGGAATTGAACTCAGGTTGTCCGGCTTGGTGGCAGATGCTCTTATCTAGGGCTGAGCCACCTCTCTGGCCTCTCAATTGTTAAGATCAACAATCAAGTGCTGTGGTGAGGGACAATACAGGGAGGATATAGATTCTTTTATTTATGGAGGGGTTGCCTTGCCTATGGCCGGGAAGATGAGTCCCTGCCCTCACAGCATCTATATGCTAAGTAGTGATGGAGGAGAAGGCTCAGCTTCTGACAGCTATTGTTATGGAATTGCTCCCCTACTGTAAATAACAATGAGGTTTGGCAACATATTTGAGAAGCTGCTTTTTAGTTCCAAACAACAGGAAAGGTAACACTGTGGCGCCTTGGGTAACATTGTGGTCTCTTGAAGGAGAAAAGCACACAAAGTGAGCCTTATGTGTCGGGTTTTCTGCCTCGAGGCTCTTTCTGGATTGAAAAGCAGGAGGCTGAAGACTGAGAGAAGTGCATGCTAGGCCACTGAACAGAGGAGCAGAGTTCAGTGTTTGCTGAGGATGGAATCTGAGGAGGACCCTCACTAGATACGAGGAAGCTAAGTGGAGAGAAGCCTGCTTGGGTGTTCCTTGCTGTCTTCTGGTCGGGTGATGGGAGGCATGTGCACTCGGGGGATGTATATGTCCACGGGAGAGTCTCTATTCCTTTCGTAATGCAACTGAGAGCTGAGAAGACACTGGAGGCTGCTGCCTGTTGCTTGGATATGTTCATGTGGGGAGTCAGCCTAGTCAGATGGTGAGTTCTCCCTTAGGTGGCTCCCCAGAAAGTTCATGCTCTAGGATGTAGAGTGAATCACCGGCTCCCAAAGAGCTATTGATGGTAAACACATGCACAAGGAGATGCTCCACATTAATCAATATAAACCCAAACAAGTCGGATTGGATGACCTATTACCATGGCCCCAATCCAGAACACTTCTAGCTACCAAAAACCCACCTACACATGGGTGTTTATACTATACACATGAAGAAATGGAGTTGGCAACCAAGGTAGGCATGGTAGTGTATTCTTGTACTCAGTAGTGGGAGGATGAGGCTGGAGGATCATAAGACTACGGTTAGCCTGGATGGTGTAGTGAGTCCCTGTGTAAAACAAAACAAACAAAACAAAACTCAACACAAACATAGAAAAAGAAGTCTATGGAGATGGCCAAGGAAGTCTGCATTCATGAGTTTGAGCCCTAGATCCCCAGAAGGAACTAACTCTTCTGACCACCACACAAGTGCAGCAGTGGGCTTGTTCTTCCTCAACAACAATCATTTTAAAACAAAATAACAATAAAAAGAAACTAAAATGGAGACACCGATAACTGATTCAAATTAATACTTATAAACAAACAGACAAACAAACAAAATGCAAGAGAAACAGACCCTTAGATGAAACAGAATTAGCTAATAATTTTTTTTGTGTGTATGTGCACACATGCACACCTATACACAGAGGCTAGAGTGTGACATCAGATGCTGTCCTTTGTTACTGTCCAAGGGTCTCTAGCGGAATCTGTGGTTCACCAATGGCAAGACTAGCTGGCTGGTGAACCTTGGGGAGCCCCCTGTCCCCACTGGCATACCTTCCCCCCATTTTTCTGCCTTTTCTTTTCTGTTTTTTTCTTATCTCTAAACATGCAGGAGTTTGGGTTTGAACTTAGGTCTTCATGTTCATGGGGCAAATAGTTTGTTTACTGAGGCGTCCCCAGTCCCAGCTGACTAGCACTTTAAGCAATCCTTATGAACAGTCTTATGGAGTTAAGAAAGACTAGGGACCTGACAGTTTAAGAAATAAAGAATCTGAAGAGAGAAATTGAGAGCAAAAAGGAACCAATAGGAAATTCTACAGTTAAAAAAAAGTAGAAAGCCGGGCGTGGTGGCACACGCCTTTAATCCCTGCCCTAGGGAGGCAGAGGCAGGCGGATTTCTGAGTTTGAGGCTAGCCTGGTCTACAAAGTGAGTTCCAGGACAGCCAGGGCTACACAGAGAAACCCTGTCTCGAAAAACCAAAAAAAAAAAAAAAAAGTAGAATAAAAAAAATAAATGTACAATGTCTGAAGTGAAATGAAAATTCTCCACAGATAAGCTCTCGAGACCTATGAGAGGCAGAGGAAAGGGTTAGAGATCACAAGAAGAGATCAGTAGACTAGCATACAAGATAAGCAATGATCAATGGCTGAAAGAAACTGGGGTGTGCTCAGGGCTAGGGCAGCCGCCGGGGAATTCTGAGACTTTGGGGTCTGTCTCCAGCACTGAAAATCGGAACAAAAGCCTCACCACTGTGTAAGATATCACTTAATCTCAAACTCGTTACTTGGAGTTTCCATAGGAAAAGAGAGAAATTATTTGAAGAAACAATGGCTAAAAGTTTCTAATATGGACCGTGAAAACAAACCAGTTATCTACCTATCTCCCCAGAACCCAAACAGATAAAAGCAAAAGAAAATACTAGTCACCATAGAGTGAAGTGGCTTAAGAGAAAAATCAAAGAGGAAGGAAAAAAAAAAAAACCTGGGAGAAACTGAATGACAGAATATTGAAGGATTAGGCTATAACCTACGGAATAAAGTAAGTGAGTTCATAGTGATACGAATCAATTAATTTTAGAAATAGAAGCAGGACAGCTCTTCCTTATGTAGAATATTAATTAATAGTGCTTGAAGGAAGGTGGAAAGCCATGTTAAATACATAGTAGCAAGTGAGCCATGCTAAATACACAGTAGCAAGTGCTGCAGTCAGAAGACAGGGATGGATAATGGAGAGATGGCTCAGTGGGCAGCAACACCGGCTGCAAAGCTTGAAAACTCGCTAACTTTACTGTGCACCCGCAGTGGCTCTTTCGTTCTTTAAGTTACACTTCACTTATTTACTAATTTGTGTGTCACGTCCTCCCTTCTCCCCGACCCCCCCCCCCCCAGGGGCTCATTCCATGATGGCGTGTGTGGAGGTCAGAAGCTATCTTGCGGGAGTCTGTTCTCTCTATCCTGTGGGGCCTGGGGACAGAACTCAAGCCTTCAGACACAGAATTAAAGTACCTCTTATGAAATTTGCATTAGCCGGGCGGTGGTGGCGCACGCCTTTAATCCCAGCACTTGGGAGGCAGAGGCAGGTGGATTTCTGAGTTTGAGTCCAGCCTGGTCTACAGAGTGAGTTCCAGGACAGCCAGGGCTACACAGAGAAACCCTGTTTCGAAAAAACCAAAAAAAAAAAAAAACAAAAAAAAAAAAAACCAAAAAAAAAAAAAAAAAGAAAGAAAAAAGAAAGAAAGAAAGAAAGAAAGAAAGAAATTTGCATTAATAACAAAGAGAAAATTGTGACTTTATAGTCATGGGAATACACTACCATAACTATGCAATAGAAGTCAACCTTGTAAGTAATAAGACATTAACATCTTGGCCTCCTAATGTTATGGCCTGAGAAGGCACAACATTTTGACCTTTTTCTTTTTCTTTCTTTTTTTTTTTTTGTGGTATTCGTGCCCAAAATGACTCAATCATGAGAAAACAGAAGACAAACTATGAAAAAATTGGCCTTGACCTTTCAAATATGTGTAAATGATAGAAAAGGAAAGAAAAAAAAATCACAACTTCCTGGTCCAATTTCCTGGCCTTTAATCTGGAATGACTAGTTTCCACCTGAGGCTGCCTGAGCAAGAGTTTAGACTTCGGCCTGCGTTCTCCTGCACTCCGTTCAAAATGGTTTCCCTGGTTTCAGCCTTCAGGAAACCTTCAGTTCCCAAGCTTGACTGCACAGACCCTGACAGTGAACCCTGGGTGTTCCTTCTCAATTTAGGATTCTGGGAATGGGCTCTGACTGGCTGAGTTCATCGTGTACACATCTCCCTGTCTATTCATCAGGATCCAGAAAGCATGCCACAGGCTGAGATGTGGTAACCAGGATCCGCCCTTGCTCCCTCAGGTTCAGGGCTGCGGTGAGGAGGCCGTTACAAGAAGGATGCTCAAGCAATGTTTGCATCTCTGCCTACTGTCCTGTGTACAGAGCTTCTCAGACACCATCCTTTCCAACCAGGGATGGCGTGTAAAAAGAACAACTATGAAAATACCCACCGTAGGTTGAAGGATAATTGGGAGACTCAGTGACTAAATATAACAGAGAGCCTGGATCAGAACTGGGGTCCTGGGAAAAGCAGCAGAGATCACATTCTGTGACAGGATCTGTTTACAGTACTGAATCAACAATCTTTTGTTTGGTTAATTATGATTTGGCAATCAATGCAAGATGTGGACATTAGGGGAAGCTGGGGAAGGACAGAAGAGAACTACAAAATAAACATAACTAATTTCAAGATGAACCGTTAAGGTGGGAAGGGGGCAGCCAGAACAAGAGGATAGAGAAAAGAACTGGGAGGACGGTAAGCTTCAGTGAAGACAATAGGGTCAGCACACAGTGGGATGTCTTTGATTCAGCTTAAGTGTGAGTGGCCCCCAGAGGCTCATTTGTTTGGATAACTAACTGATCCCCAGTTGGTGGTGAAGCTTTGAGGTTCAGAATGCAAAAAGGTGAGACCTGGCTGGTAGAGGAGAACCTTGGAGGGTAATAGCTCAGTTTCATACAGGTCCAAGTCTCTTTGCCCTCTGGCCTCCTGTCAGGATGTGAACAGCTGCTTCAAGTTCTCTGCCGAGATAGACTCAAACTTGAACACTAGGAGATGGCTCACAGGGCAGAAGTGTTAGTTAAGCAAACTTGATGATCTGAGTTCCATTCCTGGATCCTATGCTGTCCTCCACCTCCATGTGTACCATGGCATGCATATAGTTGCATATACCACACATATACTACACACACACACCACTACACACACACACACACACACACACACCACACACACAAACACCACACCACACACATATACACACACACACACACACACACACACACACACACCACACCACACACACAGGGCACACATACACATACCACACATACACTCCCCACCTCACACACACACACCACACACACAGGACACACATACACACACCACACACACAGGACACACACACACACCACATGTATACCCCACACACCACATCTCACACACACACACCACACTCACACACACACACACTCTACAAATTAACTTTAAAAAAACAGGGACATAGAAAGGGGTGGAGGGAAACTTGTGACAATTTATAAAGCCATTTATAAGAAATATCATCAAAAACACAGTGAAATAGCCAGAAGTTCAGCAAATTTGTTTAAGGAGAGTTGTAAGAGTTGCTAAACTTAAAAATATCATCGATTAACTTTGTGTGCATCGATGCTTTGCCTGCACATGTCTGTATAAGGATATCCGATCCCCTGGAACTGGAGTTGCAGATGGTTGTGAGCTGCCATGAGGGTGACTCGAACCTGGGTCCTCCAGAACAGCAGACAGTACTTTTAAACACTGAACCATTCCTCCAGGTCCAGGAGTTGCTAAACGTAAAGTTTAGCACGACGAAGGGAGATGATTCTAGACTGAAACTCAGAACTAGAGAACAGAGTGAAGAGTAGCAGAAGTGGTAGACAGATGGGTGAATCTCTTGCTCTCCTGATTTAAGAGATGAATAACCATTTAAAATAAAAAGCCTAAATTGTGTTTTTAAATTACTGTTTTGTGTGTATATGTATATAAGTGTGTGATATGTGTGTGTGTGTAGTGTAGGCTTATGTATACGGTGGTTGCATGGCTATACCCATGTGTACCCATGCACATACATGTGGAGATCAGAGGATGCTGTATTTTCACAAGATAGGGTCTCTCACTAAGCCTGGAGCTGGGCTAGCTGCCGGGCAGCCTTCTGCCTCACCACTTCCTCCCATTGCACTGGGATTACAGGCCAGCAGATGTCTATGCTCAGATCTGTTTGTGGTTGTTGGGGAATTTGAACCCAGGTCCTCACATTGGTCCAGCAAGCACTCTTGTCCACTGAGACATCTCCCTAGCCTCACTATTACTTTTGGTTTGCTTGGGATACTTTCCTGTTATGTAGCCTAGGGTGTATTCAAACTTGCTATGAGTCACTGTGTAGAGTAATGAAATACCGGGGAAAATACAATTGTGTCCATGAATTTATACAGTTATAAAGTTCATATCTGTGACATGAAATGATATAATATCCTGTTGTGTGAGAAGTCTGAGGAAGAAGGGTACACCTCTGGAGAGGACAAGGCTGGAGGAGGAGGAACATCAGACAAGATGGCGTGGAAGACATGGCATTTGAGATGTTTTGAAAAGTAAGTGGGATTTTCCAAATGGAAAGAGGAAGGAAGGTCAGTCAGATGGAAAGGCATGGGACATTTAGGAGTGACAAAAATCTCTTGGGCTAAGGCTGGGTGATGGATCATGGCTGAGTTCTTTCCACACCCTTCCTCCAGAGTCTGCTCTAGCTCAGGCTGGCTTTGAACTCCCTATGTACTCAAGCACTACCTGGAACTTCTGGTCTTCCTGCCTCCTTAGGCTGGAATTGTAGGCATCACATCCTGTTTCACGTAGTGCTGGGGATGGAGCCCAGTGGTTGCTAGGCAAGTGCTCTGCCGATTGCACCACATCGCCTGCCCTAGTTTTATTTATTTATTTATTTATTTATTTATTTATTTATTTATTTATTTATTTATTTATTTTACAACACTACCCTTCTTGCGTAAGGATGCACAGGCCCAGTCACTTCTTATGACATCCTGATCAGCTTCAGCATTTTGCACCTTTTGCACGTCTAGGGGTTTCCCATCTGGGGAAGACTCAAGGAAACTAGTGCAGGGGATAGGAACAGCAGCAAGTGTTCTCTGAGGAAAATACTATAAAGCTAGTGAATTTGAGTTGGAAGGCAATATGGTGACTGTTCTAAAATGATTCTTAGACACCTGCTACGGGCAAGCAAGCATTTACAGACAGAGGCTCTACTCGGATCCGTCTTTCCTACCACAAGCTGCAGGTGTGGTATTGACAAGAGGCTGCATAGAAAGCATTTGACAGCTGCCTGCCCGTTGAGGAAAAGAATGAAACCAGGAGGAAAGCAAACTGAGCCCGGTGAAGTGAAATAGCAGTGTTGATGTCTCTGCGGAGGTGGGACTAGCAGAGTCCAGGAAGTGACCCAAAGCTTTTTTTTTCTTCTTTTTTTAAACCGAGCACCCAGGCGCAGACACCTGGGACCCAGATGCACACAGGACCCCGGGGGGCGCGGTCTCCTCTAGTGAACGCGGGCAGGTCCTCGTGGGCGGGGGGCTGGGGAAGATTGCAAAGTTTACCCATCACACTCAGCCTCAGGCAGGGTCCAGGCGTGAGCCGGAGGGAGGGAGCGCGAGCACTCCGCCCGCCCCGCTGTGTCCCACCCACCCCGTCCCCTCCCTTCTTCCCTCCCCTCCGCAGGAAAAGCAGCTGCGGGTGCCAGGCTCGCCGTGGCGCGCGCGCGGCGTGAAGGGCGGCGGACAGGATGCGAGCGCAGTGGCCGGGACAACTCTGGGCCGCTCTGCTGGCGCTGGGGGCGCTGGCGGGCGTTGTTGTTGGAGGTGAGCGAGTCGGGTGCGCGAAATGCCGTAGGACCCTGGGAACCCGGAGCTAGGACTGAGAAGCAGAGGTGCGGGGGGCGGATCCTTCTTCCCGTGGCCTCGAGGGCGCATCGCTGGTGGCGGAGATCCTGGCCTGGCCCGGGAAGCAGAGGAAAGATGGAGATCCGCTGGGCCGTCCCGGTGCGCTGGCAGAAGGATGCAGCTCACCTGCTTGGGTGGGTGTGTGCGCTCTGGGTTGCCCCTTTCTCTGGAGTGCGCAGGACAATCTTCTGGCCGCCCCACTCCTTAAGGAGGAGCAGGGATTCGGGCTCCGTCCCTTCTGGGGCCGACCTCTCACCCAACACTCCCTGACTGTGTGCTGGGAGTCAGCACAGAGGTCCTTGGGGCTGACTTTGTCTCTCCTGCGTGTGTCCCACAACATCAGCTGCCTGCATCGTCAGCTTTCAGGCCCACTAACGCTGCAGGGAAGGGGAGTCATCCAGTCCGCAGAGCCTAGGGGAGCGGGAGGGGGTGGTTGCTGGAGGTCAGCTGGAGCAAGTAAAACCCGCAGTTGTGTGTGTGTGTGTGTGTGCACATGTGTGTAATACAGTCTCATATATTTCAGGATACCTCACACTCTGTGTAGTCCAGGGTGACCTTGCACTTCAGATTCCCCTGTGCCTCTACTAAGGAGTGCTAGGACTATAGACATGCACCACCCCTCAGGGTTTATATGCTGCAGGGAGTCGAACCCAGGGTCTCCTCATGGCAGGCAAGCACTTTATTAATTGAGCTACATCTCCAGACCCAGATGGACTATTTGTTAAAGGTAAACTTTATTAAGTTGACTTTGAAGTTAAGTAATCTAAAAAAAGATTTTGGTGGCTGCCTTCCTGACCCTTGTACGGTGGTACAGATGAACATAGACATGGGACAGGGAAAGGGAAAGGGGTTTCAGTAGAGAACTGATATTTGTCTTTTGTGGCAGAAGCTTCCAAGCGAAAGATGAAAACTGTGGTCTTTAGCCTACATTGAACAAGCTTTGTCACCACAGAACAGGAACCAGGCTCTCTAGCATTCTGCCCTGGAGATATTAGAGTCTCTGTCAGCTGCTGGTAGCCGTTGATGGGGAATGGGGAAATCCTCCAGGAAAGCTGATGTTTCTAACAGATAGGCTAACTTTCGTGAATTTAAAACCTTTTAAACATTTCGACTTAATTTTTTAATTGGCATGTCATGACAGGCCCTGCTTCTGTACAGCGTGAAAGTGTCCTCACAGATAACAGATACACTGAACAAAAGATAGCTAGTACTCTTTGTGTTAGGCAATTTCCAGTTCCCCTCAGCTATTTTGAGATTTTACTTAAAACACTTTGTGGTTTGTTTGTATCTATAACTTTCACATTGACTTCTGAGTGTCATCATCACCACCTCAGGATAGAAAGAGATCCTGTTTAAAAAAATAGAAGTGATATTTCTGAAGAGTGACACTCAGGTTGTCTTTTGGTCTCTGCCCAGGGACAATTGTATATGAGCATGCATGTACATGTGCATGCGTGTACACATGGTATACACACCAAACAAACAAACAAACAAACAAACAACGGATCCTTTAGGATATCTGTTCACAGATTTGTTGTGATTGGAATAATCTAGGGAGGCGATGGCTTGTGCCAAGCTAGCCTCAGGCTCCCTCTGAGAGGATGTAGAGTCCTGTTGAGGGGCAGAAGCCTCTAGAGCATCCTGTGCAAGAGGTGTCTGTCATACTCACATGCCATCTCAGTGTTGGTGGCAGAGTTGCAAACATCACTAGGTCCCTGGGGAAGCAGGCAGTGTGGTGACTTTGGGGACACACAGAACAGGGTCGGAGTGAGGTGCCACAGAAGGGCCTTCAGAGTAGGAGGGGTAGGAGATTCTGCTCTGAGGAGACGCTGACTTTCAGTTTCTAACTACAAAAGTAATCCTTTTAGCTTCATCTAAATACTTTGTTGTATTTAAAACAAGGCGTCCTTGTATCGCAGTGGGTATTCTAACCTAATTAGGTCAGCTAGGATGAGGTGCTTGGTTCTCTAGAGTCCGCATTCTGGGAACTGTCCAACTAAAGCTCTCTTCAGGAATCCGCAGGGCCAGGAGAGATGAGGAAAGGCTTTTTGCTGGGGAAGAGGGACAGCTGGGGTTTAAGCAAGCGGGATGTGGGTTTGATTCTTAGCTTTGCCCCTGATTGACCATGCCATCTTGTTAAATTACCTAATATCTTAGTTGGGCTTCCTCACCTGTAAAGTGGAGAAAAATAGTGCCTCTCGTTGGCAGACTAAATGAGACAAAGGCTCAAATGAAGTGTTCCATGCGTGGTGATTGCTGTTGCTATTAAGCTGTCTACTATGGACTGCGGGCCAGAGCTGTTGCTGCTTCGTGCATTGGTGCGGTCCAGGCTCCCAGCTGAGAATTCAGCTCTCACAGCCTCTGAATTCAGCTCATTCCTCTGTGGTAGCTTGGCATATTTCAGCCCTTTGGGTCCTCCAAGAATCTACAGAGAAGACCCAGGAGGAGAGATGTCCACACATTCATTTTTTTTTTTGAGTCTTAACTTTGCATAGAGATGGAGGGCGGTAAAATCCATACATAAGACTTCAGTCTCTACAGGGAGAGCAAAATGTATATTTTGCTCAGCACTGTGCCCAGTGCTTGGCACACAGGCAACAAAAAAATTTATGTAGGGCTTGGTATAAAAAGGCACCTAGAGGTGATGTCTCTTTACTTGGAGAAATATAATATTTACATATTTATAGTCTCGGGTGTTCTACCTGAACAGTGTGTGTGTGAGAGAGAATATATGTTTGTGAGAATGTCTCTCTGTGTGTGAATATATGTGAGAGTGTGTGTCTGTGTGTGTGAGAGTGTGTGTATGTGTGTGAATGTGTATCTCTGTGTGAGAGTGTGTCTGTGTGTGAGAGTGTGTCTCTCTGAGTGTGAATTGTTATGTTTGAGTATATGTGTGTATGTATCTCTGTGTGTGAGTATATGTATGTGAGTGTGTGTGAGTGTACGTATGTATGTAAGTGTATATGAGTGTGTGTCTATGTTTGAATATATGCATGTGAGTATGCATGAGTGTGGATGAGTGTACATGAGTGTGTGAATGAGTGTGTGTCTATGTGTGAGTGTATGTATGTATGTGAGTGTGTGTGTGTGTGTGTTTTGCTGAGAATGGAACCCAGGGTTTTGTGCACAATAAATGTGCTTCACTACTAAACTACAACCCCAATCTTTTGAATCCTTGCACTGATGTCCGTCCTCTGACCAGAGGATGACAGAACACAGGGGTCCTCTGAAGTGTCTCCCTTTTCCCTGTCTTTGGAGGGAATCACTAGAATAATCTTTTCTGTTCTTCCCCTCAAGTTCTTGAGCACGAGGGCAAAGGTGAGACGTGGCATTTGTGGCTTGGAAGAGCATCCAATGGGACAAGGAGGCAGTGCAGCGAGGAGAGGGATCTGAATGGGACTCTAGAATTCCCGACGAAAACTCTTCCTTTGCAGTTCTCCACCCTCCTTGGCTTCTCTGTTTATCATTGCCTCCAGCTGCAGGAATCCTGCCCTTGTTGGCAGAAACAGTCAGGAGGCATGCCCACAGGAACCGCAAGTCATGAATCAGCAGACAGATAATTAACTGGGCAAGGAGTGTGTGTGTGTGTGTGTGTGTGTGTGACTGAGCAGCTTCAGGAATAAACCACTTGGTTTGTCCTTAGCCTCTGTGCTGCCCACAGAGTGGCCTGCTGTATCTCACCATCTCCTCCTCTCCCTTCTCTCCAAGTGGAAAGGGTCATGTGCCTACTGCAAACTCAGGCCACTAGTGGATATGAACCTAAGATCTGGAGATGATGCTGTCTAAGGCTTCTTTTCTTTGGAAACTACCAGAATTTATTAGAACTTGAGACTATGTAGCATAATGATAAGAACTTACCCTTCTCTCTAGGCACACCATGTCCCCAGAAAACTTCCACTTCTTTTAAGGGGCTAGGATTGGGGCCTAGAGATCTGGCTAGCAGTTAAGAGCACTCGATCTTGCAGAGGAGCTGGGTTCAGGTCTCAGAACCCACATAGTTGATTGCCAATTGTCTGTAACTTCAATTTCAGGGGACCTGACACTTTCTTCTGAGCCTTAGGCACTGCATACATAAATACATACATGCAGTCAAAATACTTGGACATATAAAATAAAAAGTATATCTCTTTTAAAAGGAGTGTTGGGCTAGAGAGATGGTTCAGTGCTTAAGAGCATTTAATACTCGTTCAGGGGACTTGGGATCACTTTTTAGCACCCGCAGGAGACAGTTTCCAACCATCTGCAATTCCAGTCCTTGGATGTACATGCTGCACACAAACTCATATAGACACACACACACACACAAATGAAAATGTACCATGGGGTTTAGCATCCTCAGTGTGTAATTCTGTGTATTTTGGTAAAGACAAATTATCACCGCCATATTGAAAATAGAGAGTATTTTTGGTATTCCAAGAAGTTCTCTCCAGCTTCTTTGTAAATCTCCTATTGCCACGTCTGGTCCCTGGCAATCACTGCTCTGTCTCCTGTCCCTGTAGATCTGTTTGTATAGAATATCACAGAGAAGAGATCACGGTGAGTAGCCTTTAAGTCTGGCTTCCCCCTTTTGGGATGCACTTATTGTTCTTCTGAGTTGTTGCTTGTGTCAGTAATTCCAAGAGCTCCCTGGGGTCGTTCCATCCTACTGCAGTGAGATATCACCCTGGATGCAGTGCAGCTACCTCCACCAAACCTTGGAGGTTCCACTGGTGTTCAATCGGAGAGACACATTTGAGCCATGAGAGGTTCCTACTACTAGGTAAAGAATTGAGAGCCTGGTGCTCAGCACTGGGGAAGCAGAGACCGGTAGATTGCTGTGAGTTCGAGGCCAGCCTGATCTGCAGAGCATGTTCCAGGACAGCCAGGGCTACACAGAGAAACTTTGCTCCAAAAAAGAAAAACAAAAATAAACAAACGAAAGAACTGAGGAATTTGTAACAATCTCTACTTGTCTGTTTTTCTTTCTTTCTTTCTTTCTTTCTTTCTTTCTTTCTTTCTTTCTTTCTTTCTTTCTTCCTTCCTTCCTTTCTTTCTTTCTTTCTTTCTTTCTTTCTTTCTTTCTTTCTTTCTTTCTTTCTATTATTCTTGGTCCTAAAAGCAACCGATATTTCCAAATATATTTCTATTAGGTTTTTATATATATATATTTTGGTAGTCTGTATTATGATCACTGTCCCCTCCTTCCTCCCCACAATGACTCCCAATTCCATCCCCCCTCCCAAGTTTACCTCTTCCTTCTCCTTCTCTGTTTTTCTATAACTCAGTATCCCATATGTGCCATCTATATACTTAATGGATGTGAAACCATTCACTGGAGAGGGGTCCACCTACCAGGGACCACATCCTTGAAGAAAATTCTCCATTCTTCAGAAGCCATCAGCTGTCAACAGTGGCTAAGTTAGGGGCGGGGACTTGTGAGCCAGCCCTCGCCCCTGCTGGGACTTTGACTGTCATGATCTTGTGTGGTGAACCAGAGGTGCCGTGGTATGAGTAGAGCTGTCCCACCACACCGAGATGCCAGTGCTTTACTTTAGTCCCACCCAACATCTGGCTCTTACGATCTTTCTGCCTTGGCAACAGATGTTTTGTGGTCTAATAGGACATGTCGCTCTTGAGGTCAACGGACTGGTCAGTACGCCTGGATCCGTTCTGCTCCTCACGTATTTGGTAGCATCTCTGAAAAAACAAAATAAAATAAGACAAAACAAAACAAAACAAACCCACAAATGCAAACAAAGCAAAACAAGTCCTTAGACATCACACTTTGCCAGGAGACCACTGCCATCCCTGCAGCTCCTTTCCCTGGAAGGCCAGAGAGAAAGAGTGAGGTGCAGACATGTTCACCATTAGACCAACGTCTGATTTGTCCCTATTTGTCCCATTTCTGACAGTGCTACCAGTCAGGAAGGTGGTGTATTCTACTCAGACCCCCCACCCCCCATATGTACAGCTAGCACATGTGTGCTGATACAGTTTTTTCTGTAGTTTAACTTGTGCTACATACAACTTCCTTTTCTGTAGAAAAATTCTCAGGAAAAGAGCACTAGGCCTGTGGTTAAGAACTTACGTCATGCATGGCTTTGTGGGTTTTTTTGTCAATTAGCTGGAGGACCAAGCGAGTCACCTTATCTGTAAGCCTTCATCCTGGTATCTCAGAGGCTGTGGAGTGGGTGAAGGGGCAGATTAGATTTTTTTTTTTATTTTTGGTTCAGGATTCTCTCTTTTTCTCTCATCTCTTACTAGAGAAGTTTCTCCTTTAACTTCTCAGTGATTTGGAACTCCATGCAAAGGTTCTTTGTGAAGGGAGAAGTCCTGAGGTTAGAACCAGGCTTGTAATACTGCACTAGAAGAGCGTTCCGGGAGGCTGTCAAAAGGCACACCCAGTAGCCACTTTATAAGTCCCTGTAGTCAACCCTCTTTGCTGATGAAATTCTTAGAGGCAAAAAATCTGGTGTGTGAGCTCTCCCATCGTTACAAACTCTGGTGTTAACTCTCCTAGACTAATCCTTTTCTCCAAGTGTTTTGTGAGGACTGTATTTGAGCATCTCACCAGAGGCTGGGGAGTGCTGAGTCTCACAACTTGGGAACAGAGCACACTTGAGAACAGAGCACACTTTGCCCTGAGTGATTCCAGAAGGCCATAGGGATAGGCTGGTCAAAGTTTTTGTTTTTTTGTTTTTTTCATTCTCTCCCATTATTATCATTAATCCACAAATAAAAATTCTGTATCTGATATGCAGCATAATTTGAAATGTAAACATTGGGAAATGGCTAAATCATGCTATAGGACACATGAATTAGTGCACACAGATACCACTTGTTTCTGGTGAGAAACTTAAGCTGCTTATTTACTTATTTTATTTTATTTTGTTTTACTTTTTTGAGATACGGTCTCTGTATGTAGCCCTGGCTGTCCTGGAACTCATTCTGTAGACCAAGCTGACCTTGAATTCTGACCTTTATAGAACAGAAGGAAAACCAAGAGATCTATGTATATATAGCATGGTGACTAGAGTTTTCAACAGTGTGTCTTCTACTTGAAAATTGCTGTTTTTAAAAACAGCTGGGCTTAGTAACCCACATCTTAAGTCCCAGCACTTGGGAGGCTGATTTTATTATTTTATTTTATTTTTTGAGACACGGCCTCATTTAACCTATGTTGGTCTTGAACTCACTTTTTAATGAGGCTGTCTTTGAACTCCTGAATCCCCCTGCCTCTACCTCCAAGGTGCTGGTATTCTGTGTGCTACTATTTCTGTCTCTGATTTTAATAAATGTTGCCAAACAACCTTCCATCAAAACTGATTTGCCTTCTTACCAAGATTGGTTGGTGGAATTGTTCACACCACAACCGCTGGCACCATACCATGGAAAGTTGGGGAGGGATGCCCCAGAACTACAAAGCTGGATGCCAAGGTCACCTCCAGGACACCATGGAGCTGTGCATGAAACAGAGCATGGCACAGGCACGTCTCTTCTGTACACTGAATGAGTCAGTTGGGGGCAGGGTGGGGCTGCTGTGAATAAAATCTCCCAGAATTCTAAAATGCAGCATTTGACCCAGATTTTAGGCCATGAGGAAGAAATGTCCACTTGTATACTGAGCGACTTCAGGTCTAAGAATATCTATCTATCTATCTATCTATCTATCTATCTATCTATCTATCTATCTATCTATCTATCTATCGCTTCTAGAGTATTAGCGGTCTTGTTGACACCTTCTGGTTCTGAAAGAATATACGTTTTGAGAGCCAATAGCACTCTGAAGAACCTCTAATCAAGTACAGAAAAGCTGAAAGGGGGTTCCTAAGAAGTGAGGGACTCACCCAAATCACAAACTAGTTTAGTGACTGGTGAGGTCTGGTCCTGGGGGCTCCTGTCTCCTGCCAGGGTGACTTCCTTCTGATGTCCCATTGTAGACAAAGGGCCTGCTTATTATGAACTTGAGGTAGAGGAGAAGAGAGGTGTATTTGTGGTGCAGGAAGCAACTGGATGGAGGAAAATGGGGAAGAAAATGGGTCATTGATTGGACAGTTACCACATGCCTCTTTCACATATGTTACCTTACCTAATCCTCGTGCAGTAAATATTATGCCCTTATTTGGGAGGCTGAGTTGGTGGGGAGGGGATAAAAATAGCTGTCTGGGCTTTTCAGAGCTTGTCTGATAAAGCTGGGTGGCCCATAGAGTACTGTGGGGCAGTGATAAATCTTGAGTAGGCAAGTGACCGGGTTTTAAAGAGAGCACCAGAGAGTTGGGTGCCACTGAGCTCATACGGTCTGCAGAATGGCAAGGACTTCAGACCTCTTGGACGAACTGCTTTCTCTTGCACACCCGCTCTGTCCCTCCAGGGCTAAGTGTTAGCTTTAGATCACAGTGTTCACAGGATGGGATTTTACAGTCCGCATCCCATGGCTTCCTAAGTGACCCCTTTAGAGACGATAGCCAGACACGGTCTGGCTTCACTTATAAAGGTAGGGAGGGTCCTAGTGGCTGGAGGGGCCCTGAAGCAGGAAGCCCAATAGCCAAAACATAGGAACCTTTTCTAAAGTGGCTGTGCTCACTCAAATCTTCCCTTAGTTCCTCATGCCTAATCCATCAGCAAGTCCTTGGAATAGAGTGCATCTAGAGTCTGACCACACCATTGACACCGCTGCCCTTTCAATCCAAACCGTTGCCCGGATTGTTTTTAATTATATCCCAACCGATCCATTTTCCTTCTGGCTTCGATCCTGTGCTTGGTGGCCAGGCTGAGCATCTCCCCTTCGCTTCTGCTCAGATTCCTTCAGCATCCCTACTGTGTGATGCAGGCTGTGCTCCCAATTGTGTGCTGGCCCCTAGTTCTCCAGTCTCTCCTCTGCTTCTCTCCTCCTCTTTCCTCTGTCTTCCTGCTATTTCTTCAATGGGAGGAGGTCTGTCCATCGGACTTTGTTCTTTGGCGAATGCCTTCCCGTTAATGTCACAGCATCATTATAGAATGTCAACCTCCCAGAAGAACCTTTCTGGACTGTTTTCTGTAGCTGACACTGCTAGACTAGTTTATGCATGACTGCTTTGCCTTGCTTGGAAGCATTTGCCTCTGCTCTCTCTCTCTCTCTCTCTCTCTCTCTCTCTCTCTCTCTCTCTCTCTCTCTCTCTCTCTCTCTCTCTCCTGTTTCTGTTTTATTATTGCCTTCCTGACCAAAACATGAGCATCACCGGAACAGGGACTTGTTCAGTTCATCCATGTTTCTCCAGTGCCTGGGAGTGCAAGGCAGGTGCTCACTGAATGCTTGTTGAGTGAATAAATGAATGAATGAATGAGTGAATGAATGCTAGGACCGTTGATAAATATTGGCAGAAAGTTGTATACCTAAAGGACCTTCTCTGACCTTACTCATGGGTGAATCAAACATGGCAAAGTTTCCATGCCAAGATGGCTAATTGTTTTTGTTCCAATTCATGGAAGTATCTAAGGACACACTGCTCATCAAAACAATGCCACATATGGCTGTGGAAAGGCAAATCCGCTTAGAATTCATTTCTTTGGGTTGTCGTGACCAAGTCCTTAAGTTGATGGCTTAGGACATCAGAAACATGTGTCTGAGATTCTGGGTAGAAGCCATCTTTGCCTCTGCTTAGCTTCTAGTGGCCCTGGCACTCCTTGATACTCCTTGCTTCTAGCTTTTTCACTCCAGCCTCTGTCTCTGATGCCGCTTGGCGTCTGCCATCTGCATCTGTCTTTGTGTGGGGTTTTCCTTTCTTACAAAGGTATTGGTCATCTTGGGTTAGTGTGCACACTAATGACCTCATCTTGTTTACATCTCTGTGACCAAATAAGGTCACATTCAAAGGTATTGGGGGTTAAGACAGCAGTCAGTCTCTCTCTCTCTCTCTCTCTCTCTCTCTCTCTCGTGTATATTCAACCAATAACATTTTAATATTTACTCTTGATGGAGGCAAATCACACACAATTTGTATTGTTAAATTTCACATTTAATTGGCTTGGATGTACTTAAAGAACAATTTAAAATCTGAAACCAGATACCTCTGCTCTCTACTGATCCAGCAATGACCCTTGGAGCCTTTTGCTCCTGAGGGCAGAAGTCTGTTCTCATGAGCCTCACACCCCCTTCCTCTCCCTCTCCCTCCTCCTTTCCCTCTCCCTTCCTCTCCCTCTCCCTCTCTCTCTCCCTCCCCTTCCCCCCTCTCTCTTTCCAGCTTTTGTGCTTGCACGATTCCTTCAGCTACTGAGCTACCTACCCTTAAGAGAGAAATAAAAACCAAAAATGTTCCTTGCAACTTGTTCTTGATAACCCATGTATGTATGCATAGGGCCGTTACCATGAGCTATTCTGTCCATTGAGTGACCCACTCAGGAGACTGCATTGGAAAATCAGGCACCACCTGGGTCACCCACTGACCCCATGGACCTAAGTGGGAAGTGACTCAAGCTCAAGGGCAGGGCTGAGGCTCCAGGCCAGCTTTTTCTCTGGCTGGCAGCGAGAGATCTGCACAGGGGTCATTAGTGTGGATTGTCCTCCATTCTCACCCCAACTAAGTCCTGATGCAAGGGCGTACTGCCCCTACATTCTGACATCCTGTGTCCCTGGACAACGTGTCCTAGACACAGCCCTCACTGATGCGTTACGACTTCCCCTGGTCCCAACTTGTTTCCTTTTTGCCTCTGTTTTTTTTTTTTCCCCACCCTTTATCTCATTTCTGGTCCTGTGAACCAGGCTGAAAGGCCAAACCACAGCCTTGTATCTCCACTTTCCAGGCAAACTTCTTGGCTGGTCCTGTCTGTCTTTCCCAGTGACTGTCTTCTCTCGGCCCCTGTTCCTAGATTGGATTTTGAATGCACACTCCTTGTTCTGTTTAGATTTTCACCTCATCTTGATACGTTTGGGCCCCACCCTTGCATCTCTAACCTACTCTTCAGGGCTTAATTAGCTTTGGGCCTGTGTCCTGTATACAGTGACTTTAAGGAATTGAAAAAAAAATTAGCAAAACATTTGTCTGCTGTAAATAGCTCGAAGCTAAGGATAAAAAAGGCAACAACAAAACCAACTCCGGCCCCAGCGTTCATTGAGCACTTTCTGTCCGCCAGCTGTCGCGGTCACGAATGCTCATTGAAGCTTTACAACCAGGACAGTCCTGGTCAACCTTGCTTGGCTTCTCTCACACAGGTTTTGGGGAGCCATCCATTGTTTTCACTGACGTTCTGGTGAGGAACCCCCACTTCTCCAGTAAGCCCTTCTGGACTGCAGAGGCCTAGAAGGAATCCAGGCTTTATGAATGACTAGAAATGGAGGGTGGGAGGGGACCCATAAGCCCAGAAGGGAGGGGCAGCTGGGCGTAGCAGGCTTTGAATCAGCTTGGGCCCACCTCAGAGACCTCTGATGAGTCAGTCACTTTCAACCACCATGCTCCAGGGCTTCTGTCCTTAGTGGCAGGACTCGGTTGGAGAGGTTGTTGGGGGATTATTTGTTCTTCCACTGTCAACCTGGGATTCATTAACACAGGACATCAAGGGAAGAGGGTAAGGGACTTTCTAAAGGAGCAGCTCAGCCCATTCTTTGAGGTCACTGGCTGCTGGTACCCTGGGAGGGGCCTGCTGTCTCTTATTTCACATTTGGCAAGGCTTTCTGTTGTGGCTGTAAGTCAGAGGCTCATTGGGAATGCTAATTTGAGAGTGGGTGAATGGATGAATGGACAAACGGATAGACAGGGGGAGGGTTTTGAACAATAACGTGGGCTGGGCTGTAGAAATGGCTCAGGAAGGCAAAGGTGCTTGCCGCCAAGCCCGACAGGCTGAGTTTGATCCTTAAGACCGCCACGGTAGAAAGAGGGAACCAACTCTCAGGGTGTCCTCTGTCTCACATGTACTATGGCACATGTGCCCGTCCATTCTTTCTCATTCTCCCTCAAACAAAACCAATAAATGTAGAAAAAAAGAACTTGATTGGACCCATCCCGCTTTTTATTGTAACTACCTCCCTTTGGATTTCCTCTCTTTCTAGTGAGCATTGGTGGTGTTTATGTCCAGGATTGCTCTTTGCTGCCGGTCTCCATGGAAACTCCCCAAAGAGGGGAGTCACTGAAATAGTCCAGGTTGGGTTCTTCTCAGAACTCTTCTGATCCAGCTGTAGTGAAGAGGGCTCTGTCCAACCCCAGGGGAACAGCTGTGAGGCTAAGGTCTGGCCAGACTGCCCTTGCAGGGAGGATCCTTGGGTGACACAGCTGGTTTTGTGGGCTCAGAACCTGGCAGCTGTGGAAATATCAGCTACCTTTCCTCCAGTAGACCTTGCATTGTTGAGAGTTAACCCACTCAGGTGTGCTGGGGACAGGCTTGGAGCCAATTGCCATCTTGCTATTTACACACTCAGACTCTCTCTTTCTCTCTCTCTCTCTCACACATTCACACACACACACACACACTCAGACTCACACTCAGACTCACACACACTCTGTCTCTCACACACACGTTCTCACACTCATGCACGCTTTCATACACACTTTCTCTCTGTCTCTCTCTGTTGCTCTCTCTCTCACACACATCACACATATCCTCTCTCTCTCTCTCATGCAAACACATACACATACATACAATACACATTCTCTCTCTCTCTCTCTCTCTCTCTCACACACACACACACACAGGAGAATAGAGCCAATAGTTATTCACGAGCTTGTGGTGGTGTCTCACTGGTCACATGTAGAATGGAAAAAAAGCCTTTGAAGCAAGACAGCAAGTCAGAGCCCAGCCTCTGAGGGACCCTGGAGCTTCTAAACGGCGCTTCAAGGATTCCACGGCCAATCCAGTGTTTTGAGGAGATGAATGATATCATATATTATCCAAGGCTCCATTTACATATTATATGTGTATGGTTATGTCTCTGTAGATCTAAATCTAAATCTAGATATTGAAATAGAATCCTGCTGCTTGCAGTGTGGTCTAGGATAGCTCCGATTCATGACAGTAATCTTGCTGTAGCTACCTGATTGCTGGAGTTATAGGTGTGCAGCACCGAGCCTGGTTCTATAGGTTTTATTCTAGAACTCTGTATACTGTTTAGAAATGAGCTTGTTTGCAGCAAAATAAAACAATTTAGCCCCAGACCTTCCAGTTGGCGTCAGTGCATCTTTGGGCTGGTTTAGGCAGGCAGATCTGAAGGGTCCACCTGACCTTGCCTTGTCTTCCCCTGCTCTCCCCATCTCCTCTTTTCTTCCTTTCCTTATTTTATTTCCATGCTGGGGATGAAACTCAGGTCCGCAAGCATGCTAAACATTCGTTGTACTACTAAGCTATTTTATCAGCTCTTAAAATGTAATTTTTAAAAGAGTAAAAGTTACTATGTTCATATAAACATACAGAAAGAACATGTATCAAAGATTCTAATCAGCTTAAACAGTGTGGGAACTGGTAAGGTGTTAGAACTAGTTCAAAGAGGAATTCAAAGAAGGGCGTTTTATAGTTTGACAGTCATATGGAAATAGATTGGCTAATAGATTGACACAATAAGCTTTAACCTTTGGGGCTTACATTCTCTAGTAGGTGGATATTGTTGACATTTTTGTTGGATGAGAATCGTATGTGTTTTTCTCATAAAAATAGATTTACAACATCATTATCATCATCATCAATTTTCTATGTTAATCTCTACTTGTACAAAGTTGTTAAGCATCCTAATCAGGTCAAGACACTGATGCAGACAGATAGTCTCTGACCACGGCGGGGCATTTTCTGAGTGTGTCCCGCTCAGCTGTTGAGATAGCTAGAATTTAGTTATAATAAAATAGATGTTTGACTAGAGGGAGATGAGACGTTCTGGAGATGTCAAGAAAACACCCTGGCAATTAGGATAATTTATTTGGAAATAGATTGGCTGGTGGCAAAGCCAAAAATAAGAGTTATGGGCAAAGGAAGCCCTTCAGAAAGTCGTCTGAGGACTGTCAGGCTGTGTGAGGAGGAATGGCTCTACCTGCTCCTGGGTGATAAAGACTTCCCGGAGGCACAGTAGGCAGAGAGGATTTATCTGTCTGAGGCCGGGGACACCACGGGGGGGGGGGGGGGACACCACTCCAGGAGAGAGGCTTCCACGAGGCAGCTGCCTGAGATTCACTTCCTGGCTGCTTCTCAGCACTATTTTGGTCCGCTTGGCTGTCCTTGTTCCTCCTCCCTGCAGTCTTCCCCCTGCCGCTTGTCAATGTGGGGAGTCTTCACTTTTGAGTGGCATCCTGAAGCATCCTCTTGGCTTATTGAATTCTTGCAAAAATCCTGAGCGATAGGTCAGCCATTTCATAGAGAGGAGGGGAGCTGCTCAAGGGTGCAGTATGGAGCCTAGACCTTGCATCAGAGCGCCTCAGAAGTGCCACATTCTTCCAGCCCCCATTAGCCTTCCTGATCTCTAGTTCAGTGTCCTCAGCCTTCCTAATGCTGTGACCCTTTAATACAGTTCCTCCTGCTGTGGTGACCTCCCCCCAACCACAAAATTATTTTGTTGCTACTTCATAACTGACTTTACTACTGTGATGAGTCATCACAGTAACAATTGTACGACTGTTATGTAAATGTTATGCTATGTTTATTGTAACAGTAAATATCTGGTATGTAGGATATCTGATGTGTGGGCCCCCAAGGGGTCATGACCCCACAGGTTGAGAGCCATCACGCTAGTTCTTTTGTGTGCATTCAATGCTTAGGCCCTCAAGATAGATGTATTGGAAAGCTTGACACGAGTTCAGATAGTGGGACATGGCAATTGAGGTTACCCTGCTTTCATTAAAGCCCACAGTATTTAGGTGTCAATCTTACTGCATCTGAGTCCCAGGACCTCTGTAGTAGCCGTGGCTGCAGTTAGACAGTTGGAGATGGTGCATGGCCTTTACGCTGGGCCTTAGCTTTTCATTCGCGCAGTGCAGGTATAAAACCAGCCACTGATTAAAGCCTTTCTGTCATTTACTATGGGGCCCTTGGGTCTTCATTTGCTGATAAAGGAGTGAGTTTCTCCCTACCCACTTTCTTTTTTGTGTAATAGCCCATGTTTGGTAACTTGCCCAATGGGTAGGGTTAGAGTATGTTTGTGTGTATCACTTGAGTGTTTGGGAAATTTGGGGTAGCCGGGGCAGGATGGTCACTGCTCTGAGCAAATCAGGTGCTGATGTCCTTGCCTCTTTGTTGCAGAGTCCAACATCTGTACCACACGAGGCGTGAACTCCTGCCAGCAGTGTCTGGCTGTGAGTCCTGTGTGTGCCTGGTGCTCAGATGAGGTAAGGAGCCTATGCCTTATTTGTCAATGCAATAACACAACTCTGACCTTTAAAAGGAATATGAGGTAGTTTATCCTGGAGCCAAATGTAAGTGGCTATGGCCAAGGAACATAGATTCAAATACTGGGTTCCAACGTGATAAGCACTATAGTGAACGTTTTATAGTAACAGAACAAAGAAGGCAATAGGTCAAGGTACTTTAGACACACATTGGTGAACCATCAGATGAGGTGGTTACAGCAGTCAGGAGCGTCTGAGGTTACCTCATAACAGTCCTAGCCTGTGGGGTTGGTGGAAGCTAGGAGTCTGCACATTTTAGAAAGGACTTTACTAGTCTTAAGAATGTTAAGTCAAACCTAGAGGTGGGCAATAGGTAGCTATTTAGGGGGATAATTTAGCCCCAAACTATTTGGTGCCCAACCTGTAGCATTCATCTGATCTTGTTGAATGTTCAACACAGGTGTGGCTCCCCACCCCCATCCTAACTTGCCCCAGATGCCTTCTTTCCCTAGATTTAGGCGCTTCAGTGTAGGTGCAGGCACACAGAATCATTTCCTTCCTCCTAAACGCAGTCTCTTTCCCCTTCTGAGCAAGACTAGGTGACGCCTTCCTCAGGATGCATGGTGGAAGCTGGCAATGATCCTGGAGCCTGTTCTGCCCTTCCACTCCAGCCATTTTGCTTGGGCATCGTCATTACTGTGATTATTGCTACCCTTCCCCAGCCTATACTTGCTTTGGGCTGGAACATCTCATGGAAGAAAGGCTTTACTCTCTAAAGAAGAGAGGCGCTAGGGGTATAGAGGGATGCCAGCTCATCCGACCCCCCCCCACCCCCAGAGCAAAACAAAAACAAAAAACCCTAAAAACTCAGAAGAGGAATGTTATGTGTGTGTTTGTATGTGTCTCTGTGTGTCTATATTTCTGTGTATGTTTATATGTTTGTGTGTATGTGTGTGTTTGTGAATGTGTGTGTTTGTGTGTATGTTTGTGTCTTTATATGTATGTTTGTGTGTCTTTGTGTGTGTATGTGTGTTTGTGTGTGTTTGTGTGCATGTATGTGTGTGTTTGTATATATTTGTATATGTGTGTTTGTGTACACTTTCTTAAAGATCCTTTTTTCTTCCCTTCTCTCTGACAGTGACGCCCCTCTATCTTCCTTCCTTCCTTCATCTCTAAAGTATCAATGGATGAGGGAGCACAGCTCAATGGTGAGGACCAGACGATGACAGGAAGGGGTTAGCTGTGTCTAGGCAGAGGGTGTGTTGTGTCTGAGTCCCTAGGGAATGAGTGTGTCTGAGGGAATGGCTATGTTTGTGGCCGGGCTGGGAATTTGGAGCTGGCAAGAGCTGATGGGGAGGTAGGGGAAGCCTGTGGCTGGAGAGGTTCCCAGCAGTTCCAGTGGGAGTGAGTCAGCACCCCCAGCAGGTGGTTACCTGAGCTGCTGGCCTGTCTGCTCCTCAGCCACTAGAGCTACAGCCTCTGCCCTATACCGCTCCTCAACCACCCTAGCTATTTCCTGATCTTTGTCTGCCTCTCTTCTGGATCCTCTGGGTTTCCTAAAAAGGCAAGCTCCTGGTCAGACTGGGGAGGAAGGGAGCAGAAGGCTGTGTTTACCCCCTAGAGGAGGGGCTGCCAGAGCCTCCAAGGCCAGCTCCATACACAGCCTTGGCCTCTGCTGCTCAGCACGGGAACTGTTTCTAGGGGCAGCTGCCTAACATCTGGGCCAGATTGATCTCATTTAGCGAATGAAACATTCTCTGGGGCTTGGGGGAGGGTGAGCCCATTCCTTCTCCACCCCCACAGGTGCCCCTCCCCTCTGGGCTTCACTGGAGGCTCAAGTGTGGCGTGGCTGTCTTCCTTCTGGTTTGTCATATCCTCCTGCCTCCGGTCACCATCATGGTTGTGTCAAGCTTCCTTTCTGAGGAAGTTGTAATTCTGCAACAATTCCAGAAGAAGGAGTGGGATGCCGAGGGTGCCGTGTTTGGATAGGATGGCTTGAAGTTGGACGGCCGGAGCAGAGGGGAGCAGAAAGGAGGTCCCTGAGGAAGGACTACTGCTATTCAAGCATAGTCCCCTCTCATTCCCGCATCTGGATCTTATAGGGATAAATCAGAGCTGGGTTCTGACCAGCCAAAGCCCCTCCTTAGGCCACGTGAACATATTCCATGTGACTAGATGCAAATGTGGAATATTTACCAATCACTATGGTGAATCTTTGCCCTCTGGGGCAGACTGGGAGGCCAGAGGGAGGGAAAGATCAGCTTGTTGATGGGGTGGAGTTGGGAAATGGGTAGCAACCAGGACCAAAGGAGACCAAAGAAGGGAGGTAGGAAGCCCGATGAAATAGTCCCTTCAGAATGGAATAAAGTGAATGCCAATATTTACCATCGCTAAGTGAGAGGGAGGAGGGGTGGGGCTGGGGAGTCTGATGTGGGGCAGAGTGTGTCAAGCAGGGAGGAACCCTGGGCTGTAACTAGTTATCTTTTTCCTGAGGGAGCTGGACTTCTCTTGCACAGGGCAAGCTGAACTATTGAAAGTGTTTGGATCTTGACTTTAAACATCCAACGGTGGGGCTGGGATCCCTGCTCATCCCTCTGCCTCCCCTGTCTTGACTGTTTCAAGTGGTGCTGATGTTGGCAGTGCCTCGGAAAACAACTGGTTGGGCTCGGCTTGTGGTCCTTAAAGGACAGCAGCTCCTGGGTGTGTATAGCAAGCCCTTGGCTGGGTAAGAGGAAAACAGAGCCAAGTGGATGAGTGGGGTGTCTTGGGCCCACCCACCTAGGGTGTGTTCTTGGAGAGACAGAGGCATGGGTTAGATAACATGGACTGGAGTAATTCGATCTCTCTGATCAGCACAGCTAGCAGAGGCATCAGCTTCTCACAGAGCTAGAACCTATATTTTTGGCTCAAGTGGTAACATACTGGATCCTAGAACTTTCTGAAATCATAAGGTAATTTAACAAGCTGGGAGTGCTTGTCAAATATAAAGGCTCTGGGGATGGACCCTGGGCCTATTGCAACAGAACAGGTTGTCATGGTAGCAAGAGGGACAACATTGCTACTGGTGGAGGCTGGGATTGGACAGGATGGGTAGAGGTAGAATTGGGCTTGCCAGATAAATACAGAACACCCAATTCCAGTTGGATTAGATAGTAGATAATTTTCATCTTGGTAGGCATTGCATATTTCCTAAAGTTGGCAATCTTAAGACAAGAAGAAATGCTAGGAATTGATACCCAGGATACCTGAGCCAGGTTGGAAGGTGGGCCAGCTCACAAACTTGACATCTAAGAATGAAAGAGGAAGAAGAACAGGTTTGGGTTAGCAAGTAGAAGGCCCCAGCTGGATTTGCTTTCTGCTCTGTATCTGCTGGGGATAGGCTCAGGACACTATAATTACTCTGAGTGTGTGTGTGTGTGTGTGTGTGTGTGTGTGTGTGTGTTTATCAGGGTCTCATGAGCATGTCTGAAGTCTCTTTATACTTATTTTTAACCTGGAGCATAGATGTCCCCCTTGAGTTTGGCCCCAAACTTGTTATTGTTTAAAAAAAAAAAAGAATAAAAATGTATAGTAGGGTCTGGCAATGCAACCCAGTTGGAGAGCCTGTGTTACATGCGTGAAACCCTGAGCTCAACCCAGCATCGCATAAACTGGGCATGGTGGCAACATGCCTGCAGTCCTGGTCCTCAGGAGGTAGAGGTAAGAGGATCAAGGTCGAGGTAGAAGTTCAAGGCTGGACTAGGGAGATGGCTCAGTGGGTAAGCACTTGCCATGCACGCAAGAGGACTTGAGTTCAAATTCCCAGCATCCTGGTAAAAGCTGGGCTTGGCCCCCGTGTTTCTGACTGCAGTGTTGGGGAGCAGAGACGAAGAGATCCTAGGAGCTTGCTGGCCAGATGTCCTGTCCAAAATAGTCAACTTCAGATTCACAGAGAGACCTTCTATCAAAAAATAAGGTGACTGGGGCACAGCTCTAATCCCAGCAGCAGTGAGACAAAAACAGGCAGATCTCCGTGAGTTTGAGGTCAGCCTGGTCTGCGTAGGGAGCTAGGGCAGCCAGGACTAGATGCTGAGACCCTGCCTTTAAAAAAATGAAAGAAAAGGAATATGTCCCTCATCTTCACAACCAACAAAGCATGAATCTTAGTAGTTTGAGGCTAGGGAGACAGCTCTGTCATAGAGCCTAGCGCATGTAAATCCACTCCCAGGGCTTCCTCCAAGGAGAAGAGCATACAGTAGCAGTGGCCGTTATAATGGGGACTGGAGGAAAGCGGCTGGTTTTACTTTTATTTACACTGGACCCCCAGAGGGTTTGAGTGTGTTTGACTCATACTGAGACTTTGTGTTTTGAAATCATCTCACAGTCTTATTTTAGCCCCGGCCCAACCCTGTGAGACAGATATCACAGTGACCATTATTCATGCTGTACTTTCCTTAAAGAGGATTAAGCGGGGGCTGCTCCTAATTGCGTGTTTCACTGTCCCAGGAAAGGGAGGTAATCCAGGAGCGGAGCCTGGAGCCTCCCACCTCCATGGGTGATCGCTTCCCCCAGGGGGCGGGACTTGACTCATTCCTCTAACATCCGGGTTTTGATGGGAACTAGAACATTCACATCAACCCCTTTTCTAGTTTTCTCTCTCAGTGACCTGGAGATATCTGTTCTCCCATCTGGGCTTGGGGTGGGACTGTGGCCAAGGGTGTTGAAGATGTTGCCTTGGTATCTTTGGGATCTTTCCAGAGCTCCAGGCTCTCAGGAAGAGCTGGGCCATTGAGCAAGCCTGTTAGGTTTTTGACTTGTAACGTCATCGATTGTAAAGGGAGGGAGACAGCCTGGTCTTATTTTTCAGTGTTTTTTTTCCCCCCCTAAGGAAATTTATAGGAAGGGTAAGGACTGTCGGCACGTCTGAGCATTCAACTCTCTCTTCTTAAGACTGAGGTTAGAAAGTGGAGTGGGGGGGGGGGGGCGGCGGCTGGAGAGATGGCTCAGTGGTTGGGAGCACTGACTGCTCTTCCAGAGGTCCTGAGTTCAAATCCCAGCAACCGCATGGTGGCTCACAACCATCCTTAATGAGATCTGACGCCCTCTTCTGCAGTGCTTGAAGACAGCTAGTGTACTTACATATAATAAATAAATAAATACATTAAAAAAAAGGAAGTGGAGCGAGGAGGGCCTCTCAGAAGCAGTTGCTCCCCTTGCTGAGCCTGAAGATCTGGGTGGCTTGCTATTCTCCTCAGATCCCTGGTCTCCCCGTCCTGGTTCCCTCCATCAGCCTCTGCCTTGCTCTGGAAAGACTCAGGTCTGCTGGCCTCCTGGTGACTTAATCACAGCCTTTTTGGGAGGTGTGTGGGCAGTTGGGGCCAGAGATAAGAGTCATGGTGACGATGGTGGTGAAGATGATGTGTGTGTGTACATGTGTGAATGCATGTATGTATACTTTTGTGTATATGTACATGCGTGTGCTTTAGAAGGAAGAGATGGCTTCCTGAGACTGTATGGTTTAGAAGGATGAGAGACAGGCACAGACAGAGATGGGTGGCTGATCACAAGGCTTGGTCTGTCCAGCCGTTAGTTCTTCCCAGCGCTTTTCTGTTAGGTGTCAGGATAGAGGTTTTCTCTCATCGTCAGGCATGGCCTGTGGTGTCTTTTATGGGACATTTGTCACCAAGAAGGTTAAGTCTTATTCCCCTTGTGGGGGCTACTCCTCTGCCTCATATCTGAAAGCTGAGAGAGAAGAAAGGTACAGGCCAGAGCCCCTTTCTCTTTCTGTTTGGGTCAGGTTGAGGTGTATGCGTTTGCGTGTGTGTGTGTGTGTGTATGTGTGTGTGTTTGTGTGTGTGTCTGTAAGGGTGGAGTGTGTATGTGGTGTGTGTGTGTAAAATGATGCAGTGTGTATGTATGTGTATGAGGGGTGAGTGTGCATGTGTGATAGAGTGTGGTTCGTGTGTATGTGTGTATGTGCATGTGTGTGAGGGTGTAGTATGTGTGTGGGGGTGAGGATGAGGTGTGTGTATGTGTGTGTATAGTGTGTATAATGTGTGTATGTGTGTGTGTAGTGAGTGTGTGTGTGTGTAGTATGTATGGGTGAGAATGAGGTGTGAGTGTGTATGTGTATGTGTAGTGTGTAGTGAGTGTGTATGTGTGTGTAGTGAGTATGTATGTGTGTGTAGTGTGTAGTGAGTGTGTATGTGTGTAGTGAGAGTGTATGTGTGTGGAGAGTGTATGTATGTGTGTAGTGTGTATGGGTGAGGATGAGGTGTGAGTGCTGCACTGTATCACTACACACACAGGCCTTTGTGACTGATCTCTCTGCAGGTGTCCTGGTGGCCAGGTTATGCACAACTGAACAGGAAGGACTTACCCATCTTTCCCGATCTTCTCACAGCCTTATCTTGCATCCCAGTCTCTGAATGCCTGGGGCATTCTCTGCTGTGGCTCCTCCGGGCACCCTTCCTCCCATTCTTAACTAGAAAGTTGAGTTCCTCATTTGTGAAGACCCTCCCTAGAGGTTCTTCACCTGTGAAATGATAAGTAGTAATTCCAGCATTACCAAGCTGTGAGCATTGCAGTGACTTTCCTGAAGTGCTTGTCCCATGCTGTATGCAGTGAGGGCTCAGTAAATGTTAATAGTTGTTCTTGAATATATGCATATACATATTGATGATGGCTTTTGAATGGTGGTAGTTAGGAGAGTCTGAAGACCTAGAAACAGGGGCAGGTAGGGGTGTGCCAGCTTTCAGGTCAGTCCCCCAACCTGGCATGTGACGGCTGGACATGAGCTCACGCAGTGCTGGTTAAATATGCCTAGTGTCAGGGTACGATGGAACTGAAAACATCCTGTTGTTAACCCCACTTATCAAACAAATCAGGAAACTAAGGCTCAGAGTGACTTCTGTGGTGTCACGTGGCTAGCTAGTGATGACCTAGATCTGAGGCCTGTTTCCTGATTTCAGTGTCCTTCCAAGAACATTTCATTCTTGCATGTGACACACAGACCCAGACCCTGAGGCTGAGGTGATACATACGTGTCAGTGTGGTTTTTTTTTTTTTGTCCAGTGTGAAGGAGGAAGCTGAGAGAGCTGCCAGCACCTGTCCTCTGGCACTTTTCCTCAGCTTGTGGAGTTTATTCCTAGGTAGATTATTCAGGAACTACTCAACGGAGCATGCTGACAGCTGACTCCTGCTGAGTGCCTTCTGCTTGCCTGGTGTTATTTAGCCTGGCATGGCATTCCTACGATGAGAGGTTCTTCTTATTAAATAGCTAATTCCTTCTAAAGTATTTTTTTTTTTATTGTGGTAGAATACATATAACAGAACTTACCATCTTGACCTTTCTGTGTGCGTGTGGTTGTGTGTATGTGTGGAGATCTATTTTGTGTGTCTTCCTTTCTCTCTACCTTATTTCTTGAGACTCAGGGTCTCTCACTGAACCTGGAGCTCATCAAGATGGCTAACGTCGCTGGTCAGCAAGTCCCAGGGCTCCTCCTGCCTCTGCCTCCCTAGCTCTGGGTTTGCAGGCATGTGTCACCATACCCAGGTCTCTCTTTGTGTGTGAGTGTGTGTGTGTGTGAGTGTGTGTGTGTGTGTGTGTGAGTGTGAGTGTGTGTGTGTGTGTGTGTGTGTGTGTGTGTGTGTGTGTGTGTGTTTAACACGGGTGCTGGGGATTGAGCTCAGGTTTCATTCTTGTGCTGCAAACACTTTCCTGACTGGACATCTCCCCAGCCCCTTCCTACCCATTCCTTTCCACCGTAACCACCTTAAGTGTCCAGGTGAGTGGCGTTGTCTATGTATAATGTGAAGCCCTCACTGTCATCTGTCCCCATAACTGAATTTCATTATGCAAAATTAGAGCTTTGGGCTCATTAAACAACTCTTCCTCCTCCTCCTCCTTTTCCTCAGCCCCTGGCAGCCACAATCTCCCTTTGCGTCTCTATGGTTTTGATTGCTGTCTGTAGCCAAGGGTGACTTTTCCCCTTCATGATACAGCTGAAGGAAGTGAGCTGTGTGTCATGCTCTGGTACCCAGTCAGTGGTGACAATGCCTGGAGGGGGTGGGGGTGTCAGTCTCAGCCAGTCTCAGCCAGCTCATTCTTGGGCTCTTATTCTTTACCCTCCACCATATCTGCTCTGTCATCTTTGTCTTGGATAAAGAAGGGAGGCAGGAAACACACAATCATGGACCTTATAAAACAGGCAGCATGTAACACAGCATTGATAAATGGTTTTAACCTTGACCCACAGAAAGAAATACCTCATGGACTATTACTCATTATAGGTGCCATCTTCCAGTAAATAAAAGATTCCCCAAATAATGAAACTTTTATTTATATACTTGGATATTTTCTATTCTATTTAATTATGTTTTACTTAGTAAACTTGATTTTGAGACTCACAAAGTAATCATATTTTACAATTTGGAAAATACTTGTTTAGCAGGCTTCTTACTTAATGGTCCCTCTTCTCTGTTGTCAATCCATGAACAGACACTAAGTCAGTCTATTCTCCCTTCCTGTGCGTGCCCCTGAGGATTAACCATGGAAGGACCATGACAATTCTTTTATGCTAGATTAGCTCCAAAGAGCCAGAGAAGCTCTTGGCCAGGGGGAGGTGACTTACCAGGCAGGAGGCACAGCCGCCCTAGCTCTGATGTTGACCTTTCCCTCGGGCTCTTCTCTTCATAGACTTTGTCTCAGGGCTCACCCCGATGTAACCTGAAGGAGAACCTGCTGAAGGACAATTGTGCTCCAGAGTCTATTGAGTTCCCAGTCAGTGAGGCCCAGATCCTGGAGGCTAGGCCACTCAGCAGCAAGGGCTCTGGAAGCAGCGCCCAGATCACTCAAGTCAGCCCTCAGAGGATTGCCCTTCGACTACGGCCAGGTGAGCGTGGGTGTCGGTGTGGGTGTGGGATCATCTTGGGGAGAGACCTGAAACCAGTGGGCACAGGACATCAACTGTTGAAGGTCTGAGCGGGAACTCCTCCCGGGAGGGGCAGCACAGGATAGGACTGGGGTGGAAAGAGAAGGGGATGGGGAGTGGGGGTGTGTGGGCAGGAGAATGGAAGACAATGAAAGGGGTCAGGATTGCAGTCAGAAAATCTGAGTATGAACCCCCACCCTACAACACTGCTCCTTGTGGCTCTGCTTCCCCCTGATGTGTGCTATCTAGTTGATAGCTCTGATGGAGGACCAGATAAGCAGAAGGATGAGAAAGGAAGTTGTAAGCCTCTTTCCCTCAGGGCACAGGAACTGTGTGGGAGCAGGCAAAGTAGGGACAGAAAAGGGAATGCTATTAGGCTAAGGGGAGCTTTTTGGAGTATCTAGACTTGACTTGACTGAATCAATAAGAGCTTGAGAGAGATCCACTCTATGCAAAGAGTCCTTTGGGATGTGGAGAGAACACGGTGCTATTTACTTTAGAGACATTACCTCTGGTCAGTCAGGAACTCATATGTAGCCTAGGCTAGCCTTGACTTTGCAGTAGTCTCTCTGCTTCTGACTCGTGCATGCTGGGATGACAGGCACGCACCACTATATCCAGCATAGTGCCTGTGCTTTACAGCGTCTGAACTGAAGCAACTGACAGTTGTATGACTTAGAGTATAGACCCTGGGGACCCAGAGGGTCCCACACATGGGGATTTAGAGATGGTGGGAAATCATAGAGTGGAAAAGAAGAGGTTCAAGATGCTGCAAGAGGGCAGGAGGTGTGGAGTGTGTGTGTGTGTGTGTGTGTGTGTGTGTGTGTGTGTGTGTGTGTGTGTATGTGGTGGGGAGAGGGGAGGCCACCAACACTTTCAAGCATAATTTGATCAAGCAGTTATTAACCCTCCATGGAGGCCTGCTCGTGTATTTGATCCTAGAAGAAGAGGAGGCAGGAAAAAAACCCTAACACCCTTCTGCCTTCCAGATGATTCGAAGATCTTCTCACTTCAAGTGCGGCAGGTGGAGGATTACCCCGTGGACATCTACTACTTGATGGACCTGTCTTTCTCCATGAAGGATGATCTGTCCAGCATCCAGACCCTGGGTACCAAGTTGGCCTCTCAGATGCGCAAGCTTACTAGCAACCTTCGGATTGGCTTTGGGGCCTTCGTGGACAAGCCTGTATCGCCGTACATGTACATCTCCCCACCACAGGCAATCAAAAACCCCTGTTACAAGTAAGGACTTTCTCCACAAGCCAGTGAAACACCTCCCCCTTGATCAAAGGCTGGTCCAAGTCCTGGCTCCCAGTTTTAGCTCCAGGATTTTCCTTTACAAGTTTATGTTTTTAATTTCTATTTCTATGCGTGTGTTTGGGCCTGTTCGCATGCATGTGTGCCAGGTGACCGTGGAGGCCAGAAGAGGGTGTCAGATCCCTTGGGACAGGGGTTGCAGGTGGATGTGAGATGGGAACCAAATTCTGTTGTTCTTCTGGGAAGAGCATCAAGTGCTTTTACCATTGAGCCACCTCTCTAGCATCTTTCAGGTCATTTTGTTGACTGCTTTATGCAAGAGCCATAGCATTTGCAACTTGTTCCCTGCCTGGGAGATGGGCCTACTATCTGGAGTATTGTGTCAATAGGGCTCATAGCTGCCAGGGGTCTTCTACAGAAGTGCCACCAGCTTTTCGGCTTTGTCACAAATGAGCAGATGTGAGGGGGAGGGGCAAGCTCAAAAGCAGAGAGAAGTCTAGAAGAATAAGAATGTAATTGTGATTCCAGAGGAATTAGTTCTGTGGTCCCTATTATAGTCACCAAGGGCACAAATTATACAAAGTTAGAGTGCAAGAAAATTAAATCACTTTATTGAACTCTTTAACAGTATATAAATGGCTACATTCTCTTTATCCACCTCCTTTATAGAAATACATTTTTTAGAAAATTTATTGTTTTATGTGTATCAGTGTTGCCTGCATGCTTGCTTGTGTACCATGTGTGTGCCTGGTGCTGCCAGAGGCCAGAAGAAGGTATTGAATGCCCTGGAACTGGAGTTATAGATGGCTGTGAGCCACCAGGTGGTTGCTGAAATTTAACCTGGGTCCTAGGTCCCCTGGAAGATCACCCATCCATCCATCTCTCTAGCCCCTCACCTCTTTTTTTTTTTTTTTTTTTTTTTTGAGACAGACAGAGAATTTTGCTCTGTAGCCTAGGCTGGCCTCACCCTCCCACGTGCTGTTTACAGACAGAAGCCAACCCACTGGGCCATCTCTCCAGCCCTAGTAATGATAGTTTTAGATCACTACTCTACATAGATTTACACTCTTCAACAAGTAAGCCATTCAATAGTAAACTGCAATGGGTTGAATGTGAAGTGGGCCCCACAGGCTCACACGTCTGAACACTTGGTCCCCAGGAGGTTCTGGGGTCAAAGGAGCTCTAGGAATTGTACATAGGGTCTTATGTTTGCTGGGCGAGTGCTCTACCTCTGAACTGCGCCTCCAGCCCTGGGCCTCTGTTGGCTTATGTTTAGTTACTTTCCCTGCTGCTATGATCAAACACTTGGTAGAAGCAACTTAAGAGAGGAAAGGTATATATTGGCTCACGTCTCCGAGTCTGTATTCTATCATGACAGGTAAGGCATGGAGTGTGTAAAGTGGCTTGGTCTGTGGTGGCAGGAACCTGTGGCAGCTGCTTGCTACACACCACCAGGGCTGAACAGAGAGCTGACCTGGAACAATCCATCCTTGCACATATAACCCTATGTATGCCAGCGAGGATCTGTGCTAAAGGTTTTATAGCCTCCCTCAAACTGTGCCGCCCCTGGGGACCAAGTGTCCAGACGCGTGAGCCTGTGGCATCCATCTCACATTCAAACCATAGCAGTTTACTAGTGAATGGTTTACTTGACAAAGACTGTAAATCTATGTACAGTAGTGATTTAAAACTATGATTACTACTGCTGGAGAGATGGCACAGTGGTTAAGGATGCCTCCCATTCTTCCAGAGGATCCAACAGAGTCCAGTTCCAGTACCCAGGTCAGACGGTTCTTTGTTGTTGTTGTTGTTTGTTTGTTTGTTTGTTTGTTTTTGAGACAGGGTTTCTCCGTGTAGCCCTGGCTGATCCTGGAACTCACTCTGTAGACCAGGCTGGCCTCGAACTCAGAAATCCACCTGCCTCTGCCTACCAAGTGCTGGGATTAAAGGCGTGCATCACCACTGCCCAGCTGGTCAGACAGTTCTTGAGCCAAGCCTCTAGCTCCAACTCTAGGGGATCTAATGCTGCCTTCTGGCCTCCGTGGGCACCTGCATACACCCACTCTCTCTGTCTCTGCTCTCTTTTTTCTCTCCCCTCCACAATTAAAAATAAAGTATATTAAAATGATGATTTCTAGGCTGACAAAGCATAACTTTACTTCTTAACTTTATAAAAAAATTCTGTGGGACAGTTCTAAACTTCTGCCTGGGCTCCATGTTCCCCCAGAAAAGACATCAGTTAGTCGGGGAGAGCAGAGCATGATCTGTAAATTTACTGGCTATCTGCTTGATTGTTGCAGTAAAACAGTGTTAATGATAACAGCCATGATAGCTTGAGCCCAACTCTTGTAGAACCGCTTTATTTGGTCCCACGACAGCTCTCAGGGGAGAAGCACTATGATGGCTCACTATAGATCCTGCCACTGGGCTACACCTCCAGCTCTGACTTCGATTAGCTTATGTATTAATTGCATATCTTGTTGCTGTGACCAAACCCTTGATGGAATACAGGTTCAGAGAGTCTAACGGAGAGCCCATGCTTGGTAAATGGGGATCCAGAGTTTAATCTTCCTGTCTGGCTTAATGGCTTCCTTTCTTGCCCTTTTGGCTATCTGGGGGTATGGTTATGATGCCACAGGTAGCTTGAAGGGCTTTGGAGTCTAGATTGTCTCAGTAGTTGTGATTCCGTGAGGCATCTGAGTGAGCTGTGTGGTAGAGCGTTTATCTGGTATGCATGAGACTTTGGGTTCAATCCTTAGCACCAACATGCACTTGTGTATGCACACACACAGAGACAGACACAGAGATTCACAGACACACTCACACAGACACACACACACAGACACACACAGAGGCACAGAGACACACAGATACAGGTACACACACAGAGACACACAGAGACTCAGAGACACACAGACACACATACAGAGACACAGACACACAGAGAGAGACACACACACACACACACACACACACAGACACAGAGATTCATAGACACAGAGAGACACACAGACACAGACACAGACAGACACACACAGAGACACACAGACACAGGTACACACAGAGATACACAGACACACAGAGACTCAGAGACACACAGATACACACAGACACACATTCAGAGACACAGAGACACACACACCCACAGACACAGAGAAAGACACACACACACACACACAGAGACAGAGACAGAGACACAGAAACAGAGACACACACAGAGACACACAGAAACACACACACACACACAGAATGAGAGAATGAGAACTAATATGATACGGCCTGGCCTAGGTATGCCACTGGCCATATCTGTCCCTCTCTCTTTTCCTGACCCCCGTATTGCCCTTCCATCATGGCTTCTGCTAAGATGACCTCTCGTCTCCCTCCAGTATGAAGAATGCCTGCTTGCCCATGTTTGGCTACAAACACGTGCTGACGCTAACCGACCAGGTGTCCCGCTTCAATGAAGAAGTGAAGAAACAGAGCGTGTCCCGTAATCGAGATGCCCCAGAGGGCGGCTTTGACGCCATCATGCAGGCTACAGTATGTGATGTGAGTTCGAAAGGCAAGGGCTGCCAGGTGGAGCTGGCACAAATGAAAATGGGGAAGGAAACAGTTCACTTGGGGGTTTCCAGTATGATGGGGGATGGGAACCACACGGGACTTTGCACAGTATGTGTAGTAAGTCTGTCTTTATATCCATGCCGAGGCCACAGCAAACACCGCTTTAAACCACAGTAGCTCCAGATCTCTCTGAGGGAGAACATCTTCCCACAGTTTCTGGAACTATTTCAGAGTCAAGCCTGGGTCAACTTGACCTCAACAAAGTGGGCAGATGTTAGGGTGGGATTTCTTCTGGTTGAGGCCAGCTCTGTGGATGCAGATGGGTCCCGGTCACTGGAGGAGTTATGTGTGGAGTTGAAGGAGGCCTGCTTTAGCATCATGAACTAATCAATGATGTGATGGCTCCCTTATGGGCCAGATTGGGAAGCTCTAGTTTATGCTCCAAGGCTTGGGGCTGAGGTCGGTCTCCAGGACAACTTGTCCAGCTTTTCAAGCTATGCCGGTTCTGGGGTCTTAGTTTTGTATTGACGACATAGCTGAAGTTGTGGTGTTTTTTATTTATTTATTTATTTTATTTATTTACTTATTTTAAACAGGAAAAAATTGGCTGGAGGAATGACGCATCCCATTTGCTAGTGTTTACCACGGATGCCAAGACCCATATTGCCCTGGATGGAAGGCTGGCAGGCATTGTCCTGCCCAATGATGGGCACTGTCACATTGGCACCGACAACCACTACTCTGCCTCCACTACCATGGTGAGATGCCTGGCCCCTACCGTGGTCCGTGTTCACTCTGGTAGGGCAAGAGCTTTTGTGTGAAACTGGAAACAGCTTTTCCTGTGGGCATCATATGGGGCTTAGCCGATGCTTGTCTCTGCACATCCCACAGGGACTCACTCATCCAGGGTCTATAGACACTGACCATGCCTGTGGTCAGTGTGCACACTGAGTCTACCGTCATTAGCACCAGCCTCTTGGCATCCAGAATGGACCCACGCCATGTGCCAGGCACAGCTGGAAAGCTCATGTTTTCCCTTCCTCTGTGAATGGCCCCTTCGTGGAATCATGCTCTCACTTGTAGTTAGGGAGGAAAAAAAGGGGAGGGGAAAGGACAAAGGTTTCATTGATGAAATAAAAAAAACCCCAGAGAGCAGAGTCTGTTGAGGAAAGGTTAAAGGGCACAGAGTCATCTGGTTTGAAGGAAAGATGGTCCATGGATAATTTAGGAAGATATATAAGAAAACTTCTGAAAAGTTATTTTATGTGTTTTAGTTAACCATAGTTAATTAAATAAGAAGAAAGGAGCTTAACTTGAAATAGAAGAAATTGCTGTGAGCCATGAGACAATGTTTAATATATAGTAGCACTTTGGGTATTGGGAAGGAAGTCTTGATGTTTTTTTTTTCCTGTCTTGTCCCCCCCGCCCCCCCCAGCTATGCATTCTGGGCTGGCTGGAAGGCCCTTTGCCTCGTAGATGTGAGGGTACAGCAATGTGCCGCTATGTCTGCCTTGTTTGTTTTTGTTGTTGTTGGTTTTTTTTGTTTGTTTGTTTTTTTGAGAAAGGGTCTCTCTCATTCTATATGCAGCCCAGGCTGGCCTTTACCTTGCAATCCTTCTGCCTCTGCCTTCTGAGTGTTGCGATTAGGAGTCTGAGCTACCATGCCTGTTATTTTTTTTTCTGGTCTGGAGGCTGAACCCAGTATCTTACAGTATGTTAGATATTACCTAACTACCAAGCCACTCCAGCCTACTCTGTTTTTTAAAGTCAATAAATAGAGGAACCACCTGTAAATGATCAAAGGCAGGACACTTGACTGGAGATCTCATGAGCTCCCTCACAAGGTCTAGGTTTCCACGGACATAGTCATGACTCGTACTGTTTCCTGGTCTCTCCACTTCCTTGGTATTAACCACATCCAAGCTGAGCAATGTCAGACAATGGGTAAGTCAGCAAACTTTGACACTAGTCTACCCAGAGCACTGAGCTGGAGCTGTGAGAGATGAAACAGCTATAAGGACCTACCTACTCTTAGGAGGTTTAGATGAAGAGAGAGGATTTATCCCTACACAGTATTAATAGCATGGAACTCATGATGTACACTAATTGGGTGGGTGACACAGTCAAGGGCTATTGGCAGTTGAAGGAGGAAAGCTCTTAGAAGCTGGGGTGGTCAAGGAGGGCTTCCTGGAGGAGGTGAGCTTAGGCTAAGGAAGGAGGAGGATTACCAAGATGACAGGTAACAGGAGAAATGAGCCAGGTCAGTGCTGAGGAGAAGAGGCAGGCGTAGGGGTGAGTGACATTTGGACAGTGAGGCTGAGATCATGTGGCAGGTGACCAGTAGAGCGAGGTTAGGGCATTTGCCCGTAATTCCACAACAGTGGGGCCCAGCCCATGGAGATGTTTTGAGCCTGAGCGGGAAGGAAGGTGCTTGGTTTTGGAGCCACCAGCCCAGGGTTCATAGCCGAGCTTCTGGGACTTTTTACCCTTTCACTCAGGCACTGCGCCATTTTCTGTTGCTAATGATACAATAGCACAGACACAGTAAGTTGGAAAAGAGCTTTCGTTTTGTTTTTAGAACTTGTGAATTTGAGGGACAGCATCTGGTGATGATCACGGCTGGCTGAGTCCCAAGACTCAGGCGGTCCTGAGGCAGGAGGTCAGGGAGCATGCGTGAGTCCGGAGGACAGGGAGCATGCGTGTGGGTTTCTGTCTTCATTGGTTTTCTTTTGTTAAGCTAGTGAGATTCAACTCTGGGGCCTTCTAATTCTCCTTACTTCCCAAAGACTTTACCCTAAATACCTTAGCGGTGTGTGTGTGTGTGTGTGTGTGTGTGTGTGTGTCCACTGTCTCAGCATCTCACAGGGGGAAATCAGTTTCAGCTCACGAAACCTGAGGGGTTTGCTGAAGCCACACCCAAACCATAACACTCACTTTGATTAGTGGGTAAAATCAAAGTTTCACATTGCTTTGGTCATACCCCAAATAAGACAGCCTCAAAGGCGTAGAATCCAGGGATGCCTGTGAGACGTGTCTATTAACCTTCACCTTTTCCCCGTTTTCAGGACTACCCATCTCTGGGGCTGATGACTGAGAAACTATCCCAGAAAAACATTAACTTGATCTTTGCAGTGACTGAAAATGTCGTCAGCCTTTACCAGGTAATTAGGGCTCTGGGCTTCTCTCTTGTCACCATAGGTGGGACCTGACCCCGGTGGCCAGCTCCTGCTTTCACTAGCCAGGGACCCAACCAGGAAAAAAATCCTTTTAAACTCATTCTCCAGGCTGCTTACATTCCTCCCTGTAGCCTTTTCCCTTCAACCTCTCACCTATAAGGAAACCTGTGGTGGTTTGCAATGGCGGCGGAGGTGACTCAGTGGGGGGAGGGGTAGAAAAAGGTTTTTGTTTTTTAAATAATGTTTCTTAGATATGAAAATATGCTAGATCTGTTTTGGTAGTAACAAGTAAGATACTTCACAGTGCCCTCCAAACTTAATTTTAAGACTGCCAGTTGGGCGGTAGTGGTGCATGTCATTAATCCCAGCACTTGGGAGGCAGAGGCAGAGGCAGAGGCAGGCAGATCTCTTGAGTTTGAGGCTTCCTGGTCTACAGAGCAAGTTCCAGGACAGCCAGGGTTGCACAGTGCAACCTTGTCTCCCAAAAACAAAGAAAGAAAGAAACAAACAAACAACCGCTGCCAGTCTGACGAAGGAGGACCTGAGGAGGAGACCACTTTCTTCAGGACGCTGTGGACATCTTTGTCTTCCTTTCTAGAATTATAGTGAGCTCATTCCTGGGACCACAGTGGGAGTCCTGTCTGATGACTCAAGCAACGTCCTCCAGCTCATTGTTGATGCTTACGGGGTAAGAATGCTGGCCCAGGAGGCCCTGGTGCGTCTGCTGGACGAAGCTTACTCATCAGCGCTTTTTAAAAAAAGAAGTACAAGAGGGATGTTGTGGTCTACGGCAGAAAACAGACACATAAATTTCCTTCAGGAAGGAAATTATATCAAAAAGCCGTGCTTGGACCTGTGGGTGGGAGAATATTAGATACAAACAATATAATAGGGGGACTGAACATAATAGGACCTTAAAGGTGACAAGAGGCTTCCCTGTAGAGCCTGAAGAGGAGCTTCATTAAGAGAGTGAGAGGTTCAGAGAAGGAGAGAGAGAGAGAGAAAGGAGAGAGAGAGAGAAAGAGAGAGAGAGAGGAAGACAGAGATACAGGACAAACTTCCATGATAGCAGTGGGAGGGGAGGCCCAAGGAGCCTCTCCAATGAGCAACCTTTATCTCCAAACCCAATCTTCTTGCTGAGTCTAAGACCAATCCCTAGAACAAAGGGAGGCTCCAGCTCTGTATACGCTTTAGGAGTGGCGGGAAGTTTCCAATCATATGGTTTGGTTGAACATCACACACAGAGAAGCCAGGAGGTACTATATACATTGAGAACAGTCAAGTCAGAGCACAAATTGTCTTGGAACTCTCTGTCCCAAAGACAGCTGCAGGGACTCAGGCTGTGGGGTCACTCCTAAAGGTGCAGGCCCATGTTCTAACAGAGCTCGGATTTGGGAGCCATCTGCCATTCTCCTGTATGGTCTTACTGCGTTTCCTTTATGCTCCCAGAGGTAGATGGTGGCCAGCCTTGGGAGTAATGAATGGCACCTTCAGAAATGGGCCAGAAAGGAAGGCCAGGGAGGAACAGGAACGGCATGTGGGGAGCTTAGAGGAGGAGGAGGCTGCAAATGGGGATTCGATGCCCAAGAATGCAGCTGTAGGGCAGAGTGAGGGAAAGCCAGGTCTCAGCCACATACAAAAGAGGTGACCGAGCATAGAGCCTCCATGGCAGCAACTGCCAGGTAAACCTCAGGGCAAGTCCAAGGCCACTGGCTTGGCTTTGTGTGGATGGACTTGGCTTTTGTCAGTGCCCTAACCTTCCTTTACCCTCTTCTGCTCAGAAAATCCGCTCTAAAGTGGAGCTGGAAGTACGTGACCTGCCGGAAGAACTGTCACTGTCCTTCAATGCCACCTGCCTCAACAACGAGGTTATCCCGGGCCTCAAGTCTTGTGTGGGCCTCAAGATTGGAGACACGGTGAGGTGGGCTAGGGGAGGGACTGATGCTGAGACTCTGACCATGGGCCCCGAGATCTGTGTGCATCCTGACCCTTTCCAGAATTAGGTGTTAGGGTAGTAGGGTTGTCAATCTTTGCCCGTGAAGCTTCGGATGCTTAAGGTTTCTAGAGCTGCCAAGGAAACCTATTATTTATTTTTTCTTAAAATGTCTATTTTGGTTTTCTGTGTTTGCACGTCTGATTGAAAGTGAAAATATCTCTTAACCTATCTCATCACCCAGGGTAATGCTTTTCTTTTCTCTGCCACATAAAATGGGGGCAGTATAGCATCTGTGGACTCTTGCTGAGCACTGGCTGTACCAGGTTTTATTCTGGCTGATGAAAATCCATCAGCAAGTGGAACAGGCAAAAGTTCCTGCCCTGTTGAGACTTAAGAGTGTAAATATTCATCTTGCCCCTCCACCCCCCCCCCACAGCTTTCTTGATTATTACTGGGTTTTTTTTTAATGTGTACGGTTATTTTGCCTGCACGTATATTTGTGTATCACACATGTGGCTGGTACCCGATGAGGCTAGAATTAAGTGTCAGATTCCTTTGAAATAGAGTTACAGATGGTTGCGATCAGCTGTGTGGATTTTAACCCAGGTCATCTTGTTAAGAACAGCCAGTGCTCTTAACCTCTGAGCCATCTCTCCAGTTCCCCTGGTTTTCTTTGCCCGTTCTCCTCTCCTCTACCTGGTCCATGGGAGAGAGGAATGAAAGGAAATAGATCTTCTGGTCCAGTTCCCTATAAGTTTATATTCTAAACTCACGTGTTCACACCACACACACCGCACCCTGCAATAAAATGCTATACAGCAATCTCTCAGTTTGCTATTGACCATTGTATAGCATGGTGTGGTGCAAAGCAACATTTTGTGTGCCTTGCTGTTATTATGTAACAATACTACTTAACTCCAGCTAGCATAGTTGGCCAAAGAAAGTATTCCCCAAATCACAGGTTCTGTCCTGCTTGAGTTGGTTTATTTCTCAGGACAAAACCAGTCCTCTATTGCGTGTCTGTAACTGTCCAGTGAGATATGCCACAGTGGTATTATTGCTGTGTTACGCCAGTGTAGCTTTTACTCTATAGACTCAATAGAATTAAGGCTGAGGAATTCCCCTGGGCATGTGGATTTGACAGTCAATTAATTTTGTTGTCCTTGGAAGGTTACAGCATAGCATTTCCTCTGGGGCTGGTGTTACACTTAGGTCTGAATGTCATCTTTCCATTCAGGTGAGCTTTAGTATCGAGGCCAAGGTGCGTGGCTGCCCCCAGGAGAAGGAGCAGTCTTTCACTATCAAGCCTGTGGGCTTTAAGGACAGCCTCACCGTCCAGGTGACCTTCGACTGTGACTGTGCCTGCCAGGCCTTTGCCCAGCCTTCCAGCCCACGCTGCAACAATGGGAACGGGACTTTTGAGTGTGGGGTGTGCCGCTGTGACCAGGGCTGGCTGGGGTCCATGTGTGAGTGCTCTGAGGAGGATTACCGACCCTCTCAGCAGGAAGAGTGCAGCCCCAAGGAGGGCCAGCCCATCTGCAGCCAGCGGGGAGAGTGCCTCTGTGGCCAGTGTGTCTGCCATAGCAGCGACTTCGGCAAGATCACTGGCAAGTACTGTGAGTGCGATGACTTCTCCTGCGTCCGCTACAAAGGGGAGATGTGTTCCGGTGAGTTCAGGCGTCTATCTGCTTGCTCAAGAGCCATGTGTGCATGCGTACCCATAGTGCCTTGGGAGCAAGTGGAGGGCGTGGGGTTGGCAAGGCGGGCAGAACTGAGGGTCCACTGAATAGAAAAACAGAAATGAGCCGGGGACGGGAGCAGTCCTTTTCCCTTTGTTCCTGTAAGCTGGAACAAGTAGGCAGAGTCGAGAAACACCAAGGGGAAGTAGTTTATCTTGCTTTTCTGTCTTCATCTCTCTCTGATAATGTTGCAAGTTCCTAGTTTTTTTGAACTTGAGGACCAACATCTTTGTCATCTAAAAAATATCAGTCTCGTGGTAGTTTACAGATGGATGATGTTGGAAATATATTGTAAAACTAATGATAACTTTACTTGAATTTATTTTGCTATCTCCAGGGACTTAGGAAGTAGTGGTATATATGCAAGCCATTGGAGGTACTTAGAACAGTCCTTGAAAACGGTATGCTCATGTTAAACATTACCCCTGTTTATCATCTGTCTGTTATTATTTGTATTCTGTCTCTGTGCTGTCCAAGATGGTAGCCACCAGCCACATGTGTCTATTTAAATTAGTTAAGATAGAAAACATGAGTTCAGCTTTCCACTGGGCCACATGTGGCTATCATACTGGACCATGTGGGTACTGAACATTTTGACATAGCAGAAAGTTCCACAGGATGGTGTGGCCATAGGAATTACCTACCTGCAGATGAAAAGTGTGTGTGTGTGTGTGTGTATGGGTGTGTGTGCGTGCATCCATGTGCACAAGTGTGCATGTGTGCACGAGTGTGCACATGCGTATGTGTTGCATGTGTGTGAATGCACATGTGTGTATATGGCTATACAGACTAGAGGTGACCATTGTGTGTCTTCTTCAGTTACTCTCTACCTTACTTTTTGAGACAGGGTCTCCCATTGACCCCGGAGCTCACCAGTTGGCTAGGCTGGTTGGTCAGTAAGCTCCAGAGATCCAGCTGTTTCTGCTTTGAAGTGTTGAGATTACAGCATATAGATTTGTGCCACTGAGCCTGGCTTTAGTTTTTAAAACCTGATGCTGGAGATCTGAACTCAGGTCCTCATGTTTGTAACACAAGCTGTCTCTCCAGCCTGGAGATGAGAATTTTGAGCCCTTCAACCTGCAGGATTCTGAGTTGTCCCTACTGTGAAATTCAGTGCAGTCCTGAGGCCTATTGGTAACTTCAAACTGGCCCCTGAGACCATTTGGATGTGTTTCCGACAAAGAGGAGCCAAAATCATGGTCAATATGGCCTTTATCTGAATACTCTAAGGGCAAATGGACAGCCTGAGTTATCTTCTTAGGCTCTGGAGGTAGGTTTATGTTGGAGTGTAGCTCCTCTTTGGGACAGACAGGCTGCAGGCATTTGCTGGTTGCGTTGGCTGGACTGATTCATGTACAGGATGCTGTGTGATCAACAGAACAGAGTCTGTTTAACTGTTTTCTGTGGTGATCTAAGACCCAGGTGGACTTCATTTGCATTGAGGTTCAGCCAATTGAGCTGAGCGACTCAGGTGCTCACGTTAACACGGTGGCACATGCCTGTAAGCCCAGCATTACAGACTGTCATGAGGAGGTCCAGGTCATCCTTAGCTACATCGTAAGTTTGAGGCTTGTCAACACCCAACCACTACCACCACCACCACCAAGCTCAATAAGAAAGATAAATATGCCATGTAAAAACAGGTCCCAGGGGACCTGAGAGACTACTCAGTGGTTAAGAGCGTGTACTATTTTTGTTGATGTACCTCACAAACACCTGTAACTCTGGCCCTAGAGACTCGAACACCTCTGACCTCTAAGGCACCTGTACTCAACGTACACGCCGTCACCATACACATCATTTAAAAACAATCTTTAAATTTAAAACATGCCCCATAAACATAAAGGTGATACCTTTGCTGATCTGTAACATCGTTCACTTCAGTGAGGGAAAGAGATATCACTATTAAATTAGTGATAAAATTATTAAATGATTAATAATAATAGTTGATATTATTAAATTATTATATCATTATTAGATTAGCTAAATTAGTGGCAAGAGATCAGGACCCCAGTGATGAAAACTGGCGCATGATAGCAGTTTGAACTAGGGTGAGAGGCAGGGGTTTCAGCTCATTTTAATATTTACCAGTATTTCAGTTATGCTGTTCTACCAAGGGCGCACCCAAAGGAGCAAGCTGGGAGTGCTGGATGAGGTCGGCCTAGGCAAGGCCTACAGGAGAGCCTCAGGGCCCCTTCACCTCTTCTGGGATGATTGGTTCAGGGTGTGGTCTGGGGGAGGGGTCCCAGCCAGCCACCCACTCCACAGAGCCTTGGCAATTCCCACCTCCTGAAGTGTCGAAATGTCTGGTCCTGTGTGCTCCACTCCATTCCCCCTGCGGGGAGGGAGGACTCCTTTGGATGCCACACCCATTTTACTGCTCCTCACCAGGGTGTCTGGTGCCCATTGAGCCTCATCTTGTCCTTGTGACACTGTTATCACATCCTTAGGGACACATGTTCATGGAGTGCACAGCACATGTGATTCCTGACCTCTCAGAGCCAATGTCCTGCACATCAGTGTTCTTTGATGCCTGCCTTGGGGTCATCACGGGGCAGGAGTGTTAGCTGTGACTTGGCTCCTTCCTAGCCTGTGGCCTCTAAGCATGCAGGTGGCTGCCTGGTCACCCCCCCCCCCGCATCCCTCCCCCCCTCCCCTGCGCTTCAGGCTTGGTCTTTGAGGTTGCTTGTAGCTCTTACCTGTCTCCCCTCTACCTCAGACAGCATGCTTCCTCCCAGGCTCTTTCCCGCCTGCTGCACACAGATGGGCTTCCTCTGTGGGCTGGGCCTTATGCTGTAGCCACATGGGAGGAACAGGTATCAACAGACAATTTTACTGTTTATTAATATACCAAAGTGTCTGTCTCATCAGGAGTCACAACCTGCTAGAACCCAGAAGTGAGTTGTCCGCAGAGTCCCTAGAGAGAGTGAATCATGGGTGGGGGACTCGTGGGCAGTCTCATGGAGGTAATGTCTGATGGATCTCCAAGGAAGGCTGGTTCTCACAGGAAAGGAGTGGAATTGTAAGTCAGTCTGGAAGTCTGGCTTTTCAGGGAGAGTAACCATGTTCCCTCTGACTGAAACCCCTCTTCCTCTTCTCCCACTCTTTCATTTTTTTGCTCCCTCCTCTGGCTTTCCTATGAACCCAGCCTAGGCCTCCCCCACCCACCCTTTGGCTGGAGAGGTACCAACACTGTGACATTACTAGACTGTGGTTTCCTTTTAAGGGCTGACTCTGCCAGGGCCTGGGGTCAGCCTACTGGCTCCGGCTACCCTCTTCCATTTCCACTCTCTGGCTGGCCCAGCAGATCCTCTTGTCAAAGATCACTTTGTTTTGCCTCACAAAGGAAACACTGTGGGATTCAGGTTCTGCGGAGGGCTGTGGCTTCTTCTGCGTCCTGCCAGGCCTCTGTGGCATCCTCCTTTCTCCATCCAGGAACCTGGCTAAAAGCAAGCGTAGTGGACAAGGTGGAGCACCTACCCTCTGGCATCCCCAGGCCCAGCTGCTGCTCGGGAGGGTTGTCTGATTAGAGCTCACAGCTGCTCTTTCTTTGGAGCTGACAGGATCCGCCTTGCGTTCAGAAGTTGACCAGTGGAGGAAGGTTGTGCAAGGGCAGTTCCGCTTCCTCAGAGTGGGCCCTGCTCTGTGGTGCCACCCATGCTTCCAAACTCACCATGGGCTCAGGCTGGAAGGAGTTTCTATCCTAGACCACATACCTGCTGTGTGTGTGTGTGTCTCTGTGTGTGTGTGTGTCTGTGTGTGTCTCTGTGTGTGTGTGTCTGTGTGTGTGTGTGTGTATGTATTAGCATCCATGTGTGGACATCAGAGGATTATTCTGCCATTCCTCAGGAAGTGTCTACCTTGCTTATTGTCTCAGGGTCTCTTGCTAGGACCTAGTTTGTGAGCAAGCCCCAGGCATCTGCCTGTCTTTGCCTTCCTGGTGTTGGATTTACAAATACAAGCCAGCATACCCGGCTTTTTTTTTTTTTTTTTTCCAAATGGGTTCTGGGGATAGAACTCAGATTTTCTTGACCATGGCAAGCCCTTTACTGATGGATCTATTTCTTAAGCCTCAATGGCTTTTATATCCTTTAGAGAGCCCAGTCTCAAGACTTAAAAGTATTTCTGGTTCCCAGCTTTTCTGCCAGCCCCAACTTTATTTCTGTGGGCGGCTTGCTTCTGGTCTCACCTTTTTTTTTTTTTTTTCTTCCTTAAACAAAACAAAACAGATTTCTAATTAATTAATGTCTTTCAAGACAGGGTTTCTTTGTATAGTCTTGGCTGTCCTGGAACTAGATCTATAGATCATGTTGGCCACAGAAATTCACATGCCTCTGTCTCCTGAGTGCTGGGATTAAAAGGCATGTGCCACCACCACCTGGCTATTTTTTATGTTGCTAAAATGATTTCTTTATTTTTAGTTTTATGCTCATTGGTGTTTGCCTGCATGTATATCTGTGTGAGAGGATTGAATCACTTGGAGCTGGAGCTACAGACAATTGTGAGCTGCTGGGGATTGAACCCGGGTCTTCAGAAGAGCAGCCAGTGTTCTTAACCACTGAGCCATCTCTCCAGCCCCCTTTATGTATACAGGTGTTCTGTGTGCCTGCGTGTCTTTACATCATGTGCATGCAGTACCTGTGGCGGCCAGAAGAGGGCACTGCATTTCCCTAGGAATGGAGTTACAGACAGTTGCTAGCCACCCTGTAGGGTGAGGGACTCCAACTCTAGCCTTCTAGAAGAGCAATCAGTGCTGTTAACTGCTGAGTCATCTCTTCAGCCCTAATGTATAGCCTAGGCTGGCCTTGTGATCTTCCTTCCTCTGTCTCTTTAGCATATACTGTGGGCCCCCCTACAACCAGTCTGTTCTAAGAAACATGTATTTCTTTCTAAGGGAGTACTGTAGCTGAGTTGTATTTACGTGTTTGAGTCTTGAACGATGATGTATCTATGAGAGGGCAGTGCAGGACTACAAGTGTAGGGGCCCATAGTGCCCAAAAAGACAGTGGGTTTATCGAGAGCAGCGGGTGTGATCTTGTTACCATCAGAGTATGGCCGTGTACCACCCTCCCTCCCCTTCTTGGAGTGACTGATGTGATTTTCAGACCACTATCTGCTCCTTATCTTTCTTCCAATTAACAGTCATATTTTGTTTTTTTTTTCCATTTTTTATTAGGTATTTAACTCATTTACATTTCCAATGCTATACCAAAAGTCCCCCATATCCACCCACCCCCACTCCCCTGCCCACCCACTCCCCCTTTTTGGCCCTGGTATTCCCCTGTACTGGGGCATATAAAGTTTGCAAGTCCAATGGGCCTCTCTTTCCAGTGATGGCCGACTAGGCCATCTTTTGATATATATGCAGCTAGAGTCAAGAGCTCCGGGGTACTGGTTAGCTCATAATGTTGTTCCACCTATAGGGTTGCAGATCCCTTTAGCTCCTTGGCTACTTTCTCTAGCTCCTCCATTGGGAGCCCTATGATCCATCCATTAGCTGACTGTGAGCATCCACTTCTGTGTTTGCTGGGCCCCGGCATAGTCTCACAAGAGACAGCTACATCTGCGTCCTTTCAATAAAATCTTGCTAGTGTATGCAATGGTGTCAGCGTTTGGATGCTGATTATGGGGTGGATCCCTGGCTATGGCAGTCTCTACATGGTCCATCCTTTCATCTCAGCTCCAAACTCCGTCTCTGTAACTCCTTCCATGGGTGTTTTGTTCCCAAATCTAAGGAGGGGCATAGTGTCCACACTTCAGTCTTCATTCTCCTTGAGTTTCATGTGTTTAGCAAATTATATCTTATATCTTGGGTATCCTAGGTTTGGGGCTAATATCCACATATCAGTGAATACATATTGTGTGAGTTTCTTTGTGAATGTGTTACCTCACTCAGGATGATGCCCTCCAGGTCCATCCATTTGGCTAGGAATTTCATAAATTCATTCTTTTTAATAGCTGAGTAGTACTCCATTGTGTAGATGTACCACATTTTCTGTATCCATTCCTCTGTTGAGGGGCATCTAGGTTCTTTCCAGCTTCTGGCTATTATAAATAAGGCTGCTATGAACATAGTGGAGCATGTGTCCTTCTTACCTGTTGGGGCATCTTCTGGATATATGCCCAGGAGAGGTATTGCTGGATCCTCCGGTAGTACTATGTCCAGTTTTCTGAGGAACCGCCAGACTGATTTCCAGAGTGGTTGTACAAGCCTGCACTCCCACCAACAATGGAGGAGTGTTCCTCTTTCTCCACATCCTCGCCAGCATCTGCTGTCACCTGAATTTTTGATCTTAGCCATTCTGACTGGTGTGAGGTGGAATCTCAGGGTTGTTTTGATTTGCATTTCCCTGATGATTAAGGATGTTGAACATTTTTTCAAGTGCTTCTCTGCCATTCGGTATTCCTCAGGTGAGAATTCTTTGTTCAGTTCTGAGCCCCATTTTTTAATGGGGTTATTTGATTTTCTGAAGTCCACCTTCTTGAGTTCTTTATATATGTTGGATATTAGTCCCCTATCTGATTTAGGATAGGTAAAGATCCTTTCCCAATCTGTTGGTGGTCTTTTTGTCTTATTGACGGTGTCTTTTGCCTTGCAGAAACTTTGGAGTTTCATTAGGTCCCATTTGTCGATTCTCGATCTTACAGCACAAGCCATTGCTGTTCTGTTCAGGAATTTTTCCCCTGTGCCCATATCTTCAAGGCTTTTCCCCACTTTCTCCTCTATAAGTTTCAGTGTCTCTGGTTTTATGTGAAGTTCCTTGATCCACTTAGATTTGACCTTAGTACAAGGAGATAAGTATGGATCGATTCGCATTCTTCTACACGATAACAACCAGTTGTGCCAGCACCAATTGTTGAAAATGCTGTCTTTCTTCCACTGGATGGTTTTAGCTCCCTTGTCGAAGATCAAGTGACCATAGGTGTGTGGGTTCATTTCTGGATCTTCAATTCTATTCCATTGGTCTACTTGTCTGTCTCTATACCAGTACCATGCAGTTTTTATCACAATTGCTCTGTAGTAAAGCTTTAGGTCTGGCATGGTGATTCCGCCAGAAGTTCTTTTATCCTTGAGAAGACTTTTTGCTATCCTAGGTTTTTTGTTATTCCAGACAAATTTGCAAATTGCTCCTTCCAATTCGTTGAAGAATTGAGTTGGAATTTTGATGGGGATTGCATTGAATCTGTAGATTGCTTTTGGCAAGATAGCCATTTTTACAATGTTGATCCTGCCAATCCATGAGCATGGGAGATCTTTCCATCTTCTGAGATCTTCTTTAATTTCTTTCTTCAGAGATTTGAAGTTTTTATCATACAGATCTTTCACCTCCTTAGTTAGAGTCACGCCAAGATATTTTATATTATTTGTGGCTACTGAGAAGGGTGTTGTTTCCCTAATTTCTTTCTCAGCCTGTTTATTCTTTGTATAGAGAAAGGCCATTGACTTGTTTGAGTTTATTTTATATCCAGCTACTTCACCGAAGCTGTTTATCAGGTTTAGGAGTTCTCTGGTAGAATTTTTAGGGTCACTTATATATACTATCATATCATCTGCAAAAAGTGATATTTTGACTTCCTCTTTTCCAATTTGTATCCCCTTGATCTCCTTTTGTTGTCGAATTGCTCTGGCTAATACTTCAAGTACTATGTTGAAAAGGTAGGGAGAAAGTGGGCAGCCTTGTCTAGTCCCTGATTTTAGTGGGATTGCTTCCAGCTTCTCTCCATTTACTTTGATGTTGGCTACTGGTTTGCTGTAGATTGCTTTTATCATGTTTAGGTATGGGCCTTGAATTCCTGATCTTTCCAAAACTTTTATCATGAATGGGTGTTGGATCTTGTCAAATGCTTTTTCTGCATCTAACGAGATGATCATGTGGTTTTTGTCTTTGAGTTTGTTTATATAATGGATTACATTGATGGATTTTTGTATATTAAACCATCCCTGCATCCCTGGAATAAAACCTACTTGGTCAGGATGGATGATTGCTTTAATGTGTTCTTGGATTCGGTTAGCGAGAATTTTATTGAGGATTTTTGCATCGATATTCATAAGAGAAATTGGTCTGAAGTTCTCTATCTTTGTTGGATCTTTCTGTGGTTTAGGTATCAGAGTAATAGTGGCTTCATAAAATGAGTTGGGTAGAGTACCTTCTACTTCTATTTTGTGAAATAGTTTGTGCAGAATTGGAATTAGATCTTCTTTGAAGGTCTGATAGAACTCTGCACTAAACCCATCTGGTCCTGGGCTTTTTTTGGTTGGGAGACTATTAATAACTGCTTCTATTTCTTTAGGTGATATGGGACTGTTTAGATGGTCAACTTGATCCTGATTCAACTTTGGTACCTGGTATCTGTCCAGAAATTTGTCCATTTCGTCCAGGTTTTCCAGTTTTGTTGAGTATAGCCTTTTGTAGAAGGATCTGATGGTGTTTTGGATTTCTTCAGGATCTGTTGTTATGTCTCCCTTTTCATTTCTGATTTTGTTAATTAGGATTTTGTCCCTGTGCCCTTTAGTGAGTCTAGCTAAGGGTTTATCTATCTTGTTGATTTTCTCAAAGAACCAACTCCTCGTTTGGTTAATTCTTTGAATAGTTCTTCTTGTTTCCACTTGGTTGATTTCACCCCTGAGTTTGATTATTTCCTGCCGTCTACTCCTCTTGGGTGAATTTGCTTCCTTTTTTTCTAGGGCTTTTAGATGTGTTGTCAAGCTGCTAGTATGTGCTGTCTCCCGTTTCTTCTTGGAGGCACTCAGCGCTATGAGTTTCCCTCTTAGAAATGCTTTCATTGTGTCCCATAGGTTTGGGTACGTTGTGGCTTCATTTTCATTAAACTCTAAAAAGTCTTTAATTTCTTTCTTTATTCCTTCCTTGACCAAGGTATCATTGAGAAGAGTGTTATTCAGTTTCCACGTGAATGTTGGCTTTCCATTATTTATGTTGTTATTGAAGATCAGTCTTAGGCCATGGTGGTCTGATAGGATACATGGGACAATTTCAATATTTTTGTATCTATTGAGGCCTGTTTTGTGACCAATTATATGGTCAATTTTGGAGAAGGTCCCGTGAGGTGCTGAGAAGAAGGTATATCCTTTTGTTTTAGGATAAAATGTTCTGTAGATATCTGTCAGGTCCATTTGTTTCATAACTTCTGTTAGTTTCACTGTGTCCCTGTTTAGTTTCTGTTTCCACGATCTGTCCTTTGAAGAAAGTGGTGTGTTGAAGTCTCCCACTATTATTGTGTGAGGTGCAATGTATGCTTTGAGCTTTACTAAAGTGTCTCTAATGAATGTGGCTGCCCTTGCATTTGGTGCGTAGATATTCAGAATTGAGAGTTCCTCTTGGAGGATTTTACCTTTGATGAGTATGAAGTGTCCCTCCTTGTCTTTTTTGATAACTTTGGGTTGGAAGTCGATTTTATCCGATATTAAAATGGCTACTCCAGCTTGTTTCTTCAGTCCATTTGCTTGGAAAATTGTTTTCCAGCCTTTCACTCTGAGGTAGTGTCTGTCTTTTTCCCTGAGATGGGTTTCCTGTAAGCAGCAGAATGTTGGGTCCTGTTTGTGTAGCCAGTCTGTTAGTCTATGTCTTTTTATTGGGGAATTGAGTCCATTGATATTAAGAGATATTAAGGAAAAGTAATTGTTGCTCCCTTTTATTTTTGTTGTTAGAGTTGGCATTCTGTTCTTGTGGCTGTCTTCTTTTTGGTTTGTTGAATGATTACTTTCTTGGTTGTTCTAGGGCGTGATTTCCGTCCTTGTATTGCTTCTTTTCTGTTATTATCCTTTGAAGGGCTGGATTCGTGGAAAGATATTGTGTGAACTTGGTTTTGTCGTGGAATACTTTGGTTTCTCCATCTATGGTAATTGAGAGTTTGGCCGGGTATAGTAGCCTGGGCTGGCATTTGTGTTCTCTTAGTGTCTGTATAACATCTGTCCAGGCTCTTCTGGCTTTCATAGTCTCTGGTGAAAAATCTGGTGTAATTCTGATAGGCCTTCCTTTATATGTTACTTGACCTTTCTCCCTTACTGCTTTTAATATTCTATCTTTATTTAGTGCATTTGTTGTTCTGATTATTATGTGTCGGGAGGAATTTCTTTTCTGGTCCAGTCTATTTGGAGTTCTGTATGCTTCTTGTATGATCATGGGCATCTCTTTTTTTATGTTTGGGAAGTTTTCTTCTATTATTTTGTTGAAGATATTAGCTGGCCCTTTAAGTTGAAAATCTTCATTCTCATCAATTCCTATTATCCGTAGGTTTGGTCTTCTCATTGTGTCCTGGATTACCTGGATGTTTTGAGTTAGGATCCTTTTGCATTTTGTATTTTCTTTGACTGTTGTGTCGATGTTCTCTATGGAATCTTCTGCACCTGAGATTCTCTCTTCCATTTCTTGTATTCTGTTGCTCATGCTCGCATCTATGGTTCCAGATCTCTTTCCTAGGGTTTCTATCTCCAGCGTTGCCTCGCTTTGGGTTTTCTTTATTGTGTCTACTTCCCCTTTTAGTTCTAGTATGGTTTTGTTCATTTCCATCACCTGTTTGGCTGTGTTTTCCTGCTTTTCTTTAAGAGCCTGTAACTCTTTAGCAGTGCTCTCCTGTAAATCTTTAAGTGACTTATGAAAGTCCTTCTTGATGTCCTCTATCATCATCATGAGAAATGTTTTTAAATCTGGGTCTAGATTTTCGGTTGTGTTGGGGTGCCCAGGACTAGGTGGGGTGGGAGTGCTGCGTTCTGATGATGGTGAGTGGTCTTGATTTCTGTTAGTAGGATTCTTACGTTTGCCTTTCGCCATCTGGTAATCTCTGAAGCTAGCTGTTTTAGTTGTCACTGTTAAGAGCTTGTTCTTCAGGTGACTCTGTTAGCCTCTATGAGCAGACCTGGAGGGTAGCACTCTCCTTAGTTTCAGTGGGCAGAGTATTCTCTGCAGGCAAGCTCTCTTCTTGCAAGGCAGGTACCCAGATATCTGGTGTTCGAACCAGACTCCTGGCAGAAGTTGTGTTCCACTCACTAGAGGTCTTAGGATCACGTGTGGAATCCTGTGTGGGCCCTTGCGGGTGTCAGGCGACTCAGCTGGCAAGGTAGCCGGGGCTTGAGTGGAGTGGAAGGGGTTTGTGCCCCAGATCAAGCCCGGGTAGCCTGCTTCCCTATGTACCGCAGTCTCAAGTTCCACGCGATTGGATTGGGGTAGGCGCTGTGTTCCACTCACCAGAGGTCTTAGGGTCCCGTGGGGAGTCCCGTGTGGGCCCTTGCGGGTGTTGGGCAAGACTCTGCTGTCAAGGTAGCCCGGGGCTCGAGTCTCCAGTCGAGCGGAAGGGACTTGTGCCCCAGATCAGGCCCGGGTAGCCTGCTTCCCTATGTACCGCAGTCTCAAGTTCCGCGCGATTGGATTGGGGCAGGCACTGTGATCCACTCACCAGAGGTCTTAGGGTCCCGTGGGGAGTCCCGTGTGGACCCTTGCGGGTGTTGGGCAAGACTCTGCTGGCAAGGTAGCCCGGGGCTCGAGTCTCCAACAGTCATATTTTGAATAGCTGTCCAGTTCTTCCTGATGCAGCGCTCTAGAGAACGGGCCACTCTTTGTAGGGTTTAGTGGCCGACTTTTAAAGTCCTGTTAAATGACTACAAGAGCAATCCAGCATTGTGAGGTAAAACCTGCCTTCAATTGGCCTGCCTTCCCATGCCAGTCTCCCTCCCAGTCCTACACTCGGGGAAATGATTGGACCCTTCACAGCAGGGCTGGCAGCTCATTGCACTACTGTAATACTACAGCCCAGGGCACAGTTGCTGTATGTATGTGTATTTTCCATGGATTGAGATTGCAAGCTCCCTTGTAGCACGGATCTTGTCTGGCACGCTCACTGCTGAGTCTCTGGTATCCAGTATGTGGTACGAGGTCAGTAAATGGGTGTTGAGTACGTGGGTGACTGAAGGAACACTAACTGTCTGCCTACTCCATAAAAGATTTCATGGTAATCCCCACTAATGATAAAGCTAACGTGATAAGCCTATCGCCTACCAAGAAGCTCAGAGAAACCCACAATAAAGCAAATGGCCATAGAGTAAGGGTGGATGTACAGCAGCCATAGTGTTCCAGGGTGGGGGTGGGGGGCACCTGAGAAGGCAGTTGGCGCCACCTGAACAGGTCACAAAAAGTTAGTGAGAGGAAGGAACACTTGAGTTGGGCCTTAAGGGTGAATCGGGACTTGGAAGTGATCGCAGGGTTAAAGGGAGATCTAGATAGAAAGAACAGTATGAATAGAAACAGGCGCCCATGAAACTGCAGAAGGCTGAGCCCTGTCCAGACTGGGCCCTGACTCTGCTGGCCCCACGGCCAGTTACACAACCTTTCTGACACTACTGGGTTGTAAGAGAGGGTAAGGACATACAGAGTATGGCATGTAGGCGTCCATGCACTTCACTGTCACTGCTGAGAGCAACTGATGGCACAGGTGCCAGTGGGAAGATTAAACTTCCCTGGTTTTAGAAAGTAACATAAGTCTCTTCTCTAAACGCCACCCCCCCCCAAGCTGCCCTACTGTGCTCTCATAGGGTGACATGGGGCCACAGGACGTGTTAGCTACATAGGGTGACAGGACGTGTTAATTATCTCTGTCGCTGCTACAAAGTACCTGAGAGGAATGAAGGTGGAAAGATTTGTTCTGGCCCACGGTTTCAGAAGGTCCAGACCATGCTTGCTTGGTCCCAAACGCTTAGGGTGGGGCAGCATAACAGCAGGCACATGAGGTAGAAGACAGTGGCTGGCTTCATGGCCAGCTGGAAGCAGAGAGAGCAAGCCAGGAGTCGTTCAGGGAGATATCTACTGTACCCTGCAAGGACCCACCCCTGCCCCCCGCAGTAACTCATTCATCTAGCTAGGCCTCGCTGCTCCTTTACAGAATCTCTCAAAATAGCATCACCGACTAAAAGTACAAGCAGACGAGGGGTGTACAAGAAGAAGGCAGGCTGTATCGTTGAGACTGGATGCTGCCGAACCGTGTTGGCAACTTCAGAAATGAATCGTCAATGTTTCTAAAGCTTTGCGGTGCAGGTGCAGGAAGAGTTGATCAGCAGAAGTTTGTTGGAGGTCTTTGGGCTCTGTGAGGTGTGGTGGAGGCTTTTGAACTGTGTGGGGTTATGGCTAACCAGATTTCTGCTGTTTTCCTCTGGACACTCTCTCTCCTCTTCTTACCCGGCTTTTCTCCTTTTCTCTATGGCATTCACGGGATTTATTTAGCAGTGTTGGCCCTCCGCGGCTGTAAGGTAGGCTATATTTGTTCCTTGTGCTTCCTTGGCCTGTTGGTTGATTCCACAGGCTCTCAGTGCCTTTTGTCTGGCCCTTGGGTACCCTACCCCATCTACCTGTATACACAGGGCACGAGGCTGTACCATTCTCTCATCTCGTTCCAGTACACTTTACCATCTCGTGCACTCTCCCTCAGAGCCTTGCTTCTTACCTTGCAAGGTGACAATTAGCTGGTTTGAGAAACACAGTAATGGGCCTTGGTGGCTGGTCCATTATTTTGTTGGTGGGAAGGGCTAACTAGTTCAAGTCAGAGCCCTTGTTGATGTCTGACCTAACAGGGAGAAGATAATGGTAGTGATGGTTGGCCTTTCTTGTCATGTTGGAGAGGGAACAGTCATGTCAGATCAAAAGAAGGCAGGTGTAGGGGCTGGAGAAGCCCTTTCACCACACCACTTTGTCAAAGTTCCTGAATGCCCTGTGTGGGCACAGGCTATGGGGAGCTCTCAGGTCTAAGGAGCTGGCTCTAATCCTCAGACGGATGCTGGCAGAGAAGGAGGAAGGATTCAGAACAGGGCAAGAAAAAGGGCAGGAAGTCTGGGAGATGTAGATCTGAATAGTCCTTTGCTTTCTGGGTTTTCGCCCTTGGGGTGCCTAAACTGCTGTTTGTCTCTATGGGTTAGAGCTCTTCGAGCAATGCGCTAGGTCCCCTGCTCACCTGCAGGATCACTGTTAGTGTGGTGGTGCGGTAATTTGTTAACACACTCTAAACTCTCCGGTGGGTGCGAGTGCCTCCTCTACACCCGCCTAAATGTTGTTTTGAATTTCAGAATGAAACACACCATACACACACACACACACACACACACACACACACACACACGAAGCCTTATTTGAATATGCCCGAAGCCGCTCAATGCAATGGCTGGGCACTTCCAAATCTCCCCACGACTAACACACTCTCCCCTCTATTCCCGAGTTATTACTTACTAAAAATCTACATTCTAACTTGGCTGCCTGGACCCAGTTGGGCAGCTCACTCAGGCGGTGCACTCCAGGTTCCTTCACGTGACTGTTGGCTCTCGCTTCTCCAACTCCCAAGCCCGATCTTCCTGCTTCCCTCTCTTGGCGATTCTCCAGCCTCCTTCTTCCCATGGTCTCTTGCCCGGAAAATGTAAGGTCCTGTCTCTGTCTCCCTGCCCAGCCATTGGCTGCCAGCAACTTTATTTACCAATAAGACCCAACTGGAGGCAGACATGTGGATTTCCATGTGATTTTGGGAGCCCAGTTAACACAAATAACATTAGAACCAACCCATAGGTATGGTTGGGAGAACGGGGAAGGTTAGTAGCCTGTGTCATGGGGTGGGCTCCTCACCGCTGGTCTGCTGTCTCCTGGCTCTGTTTGTAGGCCATGGGCAATGTAACTGTGGGGACTGCGTGTGTGACTCGGACTGGACTGGCTACTACTGCAACTGTACTACACGCACTGACACCTGCATGTCCACCAATGGGCTGCTGTGCAGCGGCCGGGGCAACTGCGAGTGCGGCAGCTGTGTGTGCGTCCAGCCAGGCTCCTATGGAGACACCTGTGAGAAGTGCCCCACCTGCCCAGATGCCTGCTCCTTTAAGAAGTGAGTGAACAGCGTGCAGAGACATGGGAGGCCGGGAGAAGGAAGGGGGCCCTGGCGGAGAACTCCCAACTCTGGGGATCTGTCTTAGAGAACTGTTTGCCAAATGGTGCTTTCCTTTTTCCCATGGGGAAGTTGGAGGTGGCACCAGCTGTGCAGGGACCAAAGCAGAACCAGTTGGAGCCAGCCCTCTTCCAGAGTGGCATCTCGAAGCCCTCTGCATGGGGAGGGGGATCAAATAGGACATTCTAACTTTCCGCTGCAGTGTTCTGATTTCTATGGGAGGTGCAGGGGGCTGAGGTTCTGGTGGGCCTCAGGTGCAGGGGGCTTGAGGTTCTGGTGGGCCTCAGTGAAATGGGCATGTTAGTACAGAGCTGCCCCGTTCGGACGTTGAGGAAGCGTCAGTCAGCACAAGTCTATGGCTCTGCTGTTGCCAGGTTCACACAGGTCGTGCCCTCTGAGCTGCGGTAGGGCCCAGGGCTTAGAAGAAAGAGCCTCATGCTGAGATAATGCTCTGTGGTCACTGTCTTGAAATTTAGGTATGTTTGGACAGAATTTTAATTTTTCAGTGGACTCTCAAATCACGTGACCAACTCTGACCTTAAACCTCTGAGAATTGGTGGGAAGTCACCATCACCATCACCAACACCTTCACCATCACCAACACCTTCATCATCGCCTTCACCATCATCATCACCATCATCTTCACCATCCCTATCACCTTCACCATCATCATCACCATCACTATCACCTTCGCTATCACTTTCACCATCACCATCATCATCACCATCACCATCACCATCACCATCACCATCACTATCACCATCATCAACATCTCTGAAGAAGTTTAATGAAGTCTATTTTTTGATCCTATAGTTCCAGCAGTCAGGAGCCTGAGGCAGGGGTTTCAAAAGTTCAAGACCAGGTTAGGTTCTGTTCTCAGATCCAGGGTTGGCTGGCCAGGTCCTGTCTGAGGCGAGGAGGGCCTCTTCATTCCTGAAATCCATGATGCCTTCTGGGTACATGGCATACATACATACATACGTAGAGCTGTCCCTGCCTGGCTTTAGTTGCTGTGTCCTCTCTCCTCTAGGGAGTGTGTGGAGTGTAAGAAGTTCAACCGGGGAACGCTCCATGAAGAAAACACCTGCAGCCGCTACTGCCGGGATGACATCGAGCAGGTGAAAGAGCTGAGTAAGTGCAGCGGGTCTGAGGGTTCACGTGCCCAGGATAAACCCAGGCCACACACAGTTCCCTCAAAGCTCACCAGCTTCCTTTTTCCAAGGTGGAAGAGCAGTTGCCACCTGATGTGCAGGCCTGATGTGTAGTGGGCACCTGGCGAAGGCTGGCTACCTGGGAGTCTCCTTCGTCCTTGCAAATGTGTTCTGGAGCTCACACCTCCTGCTAACTGGAGCCCCAGGCTCAGCACGTGCAAGGACGTGCAAGTCACATAATTCTTAGTTTACTGCTAAAGGAGAGGAAGGGAATGTCTTAGGTTTCATAGATGAGAAAACTAGGCATACACCTGTGGCTGCCGTCCCTAGCTTAGTAGGCGAGTTAAGCGACACTGGGCCTGGTGGCACACGCTTGTGACCCTGTCACTCAGGAGGCTGAAGCTGGTGGGTCTTTACTTTGAAGCCAGCCTGGGCTACAGCTGTGAGTATTCCAGGCCAGCCCCAGGTACAGAGCAAGACCAGCTCTCAAAAAAATGATTTTAAGAAAGTGTTAAGGGGGCTGGAGACATGGCTGCGTGGTTCAGAGCGTGGACTTCTCTTATAGAGGGCACGGGTTCTGTTCCCAGTACCTACATGGTAGCTAGCAACCATCTGTAACTCCAGTTCTGGAGGATCCAGTGCCCTCTTCTGGCCTGCATGGGTACTGCACACACATGGTGCACAGACATATATATGCAGACAAAATACTCAAAATAAAAAACAGAATCTAAAAACAGTGTTAAGTAATGCCCAGGCCTTTGCTTATAGCTTGTTGATTTGCATGGAAACCTCCAGCTTATGAACGTGACCATGTCTGCTCTCTGATAGCTCTTTTGACTTTTTGGACCCCCTCTTCCTCCTGAAATAAGACCAAAGTATAAACAGAGGAATCAAGTTTCTTATTTACCATCATTCTGGCCTGTACTCTGTGCTGTTTTTTAAAGACAATCTTTGCTGCTGCTCTCGGTATATCTGATACGTTGTCTGAGTTGAGAGGGAAAGGGTGGTGCCCAGGAGATGCTAATCTCTGCGCAGATAGCAATCACCTGTTAGGAGGGGAAATGCCTCTTCATGTGAGGGCCACAGTAAGACAATTTCAGGCACAGGAGTTATAGGGATATCAGATCTCTGGGCCTTTGATCGCAGAAGTGAGTTGCAGTGAGGTGGGTGGTTGGGGGTTGAATTCGAAGAAGTGTTTTTATCTTGAGAGACCAGGCCTGCTGTGATCAGCAGGGTGCAAGGATACAGGGGAGGTGTGGGTGTGTGGGTGTGTGTGGGGGGTGGGGGTGTGGGGGTAGGAGTGAGGGTGGGGGGAGGGTTTCTTTGATCTCACTGAGTCTACTTTTCTTCATCTATGAAAAAGAAACTATGGCCCTGCCTAGTGGGGAGAGTTAAGTGACATGAAATCGACAGTTGCTAACAGAGAGTAGGTGTCTACCGACCTCTCTTCCCTTTATCTGCTTGCCCAACGGTTTTCATTCATTTCCTGATGCGGCCCTTGCCAGTTTTACCTGTCTGCATCCATCGGTATATGGTGAGATACACGCAGTGGAGAGTAACTAACCCACAGTGTCTCCCAGTGACCAGTAGGTCTCTGTTTGAGGAGGGCTGAAACCCACAAGCATCATGGGAGTCAGAGACAGGAGATGGCGGTAGAGAGGCACACACAGTCAGAAAGAGAAGCAAAAGGACTGGAAGGGCTGCACAAACCATCTGGGAAGCACTGGGGAAGCAGCCGAAGGAAAGAGAGGGGAGGGGACGCCCGACCGCAGTGTGTCAACTGCTATTTTATGCTGTTTAAATCTCGTGCAACGAGGTACGGTGGGGACATCGTCTTTCTTTCATACATGAAGGTGGTCAGGGTAGATAGGTGCCAGTGCTGATAGGTGGCAGAGACAGGCTTTGAATCAGAATGTACAAATGCTCTGATAGCACGCCCTGCTCGGAGGAAGAAATAAGAACCAGAAAGGGCCAGGGGGGAAAGAAACTTCATCACGGAGGGCCAGTCAGTGCTGATGGCCGAGCTCGACCTCCAACCTCTGTGTCTTGCCTAGAGTCAGGCAGTTTCCCCGTCATACACTTTGCAGATGTCCTATGGGCTGGGTTTGGGGAAAACTCTTAACTTTCTGGGGTTTGATTTGTCTCTCATTCTCCATATTCTCCCTTTGTCAGCGGATACTGGCAAAAACGCCGTGAATTGTACCTACAAGAACGAGGATGACTGTGTCGTCAGATTCCAGTACTACGAAGACACCAGTGGGAGGGCAGTCCTCTATGTGGTGGAAGAGCCTGGTACGTGAGCCCCGAGGCCCCAGCCCTGCCCTTAGGGAGGGAGAGACGACCCTGCTAGGCAGAAATTTCTCCTTGTAACCCTTTCAAACAAAACAGGCCAAAGAGGTAAGGGGGCTCTATATTAAGTACTAGCAGGAAGGTGACTCACCGGGGCTGGAGAGGGCTCGCATGGTTAAGAGCACTTGCTGCTCTTACAGAGGACCCGAGCTTGGTCTCCATGACCAAGGTCAGGTGGTTCACATCTAGCACGACTCTCAACCTTTATATGTGGGCTAGCGAATAGAAATGGGTGTCGTCCTCGTTCTGCTGAGCGAGCCCAGGGAAAGTGGTCATGGGCAGGGCAGAGGGGAGCCTGTGGGTACCTGTGAAGGAACACACGTTACGGTCTGAGCACAGCTTCCTACTCACCCCTGCCCTAGCCTGGGCTCTCAGCCCTTTGCTGTTGGCTCTGCACCTCACCTCACCTCTTTGCTACACAATCTGCTGGTGATCCCGTTGGCTCACAAACCCAAATCATTTGGCTTAGGATTTTGAGACTGGGAGTATAGAGTCATCTGATACGACCAAACAACCCGGGGTCGGGGTATGGTCACTTTTCATATTCTCAGCCAGTACATCCATTTAAAAAAAAAAAAACACACATTGGGAAATGGGATCCACAGGTCTAGCGACCTACAGGTGCCCTTTGACTTCGTGGTGCTGGAAGTAGAACCTGGGGCCTCCTGCAGGTGCAGTATTTCCACAGTCGGACCCTCAGTCGGCGGGGGTGGGGGGGCACATCTCCTACCCCCTGGCTCTGCCTCTCCTTTTAACCAGTCCCCAGGATTTCCAGGGACTCTAGCTGGGAGCAGCACAGGCAGCTGGGGTCCTGAGGTGCAGGAAGAGATTATTCTCTTTCTCCTCACCACCTCATGGCCTTGCAGATGTTTTCTTTGGACGACTGAGTCACCACAGGGCAGTAAAGAGCATTTCCAAATGGATTCAGCCACATGGAATGGGCTCTCTTCATTCTTGGCTAAGGCTGCCAGAAATAACACCATGGGTTCCGTGCAATATTTAGTATACACACACGAAAATAGTAACTTGTTTATGGGAAGCCAGATCGATCTGGACTTCCTATACTTTTGTTTACTACATCTGCCCACGCTACCCAGGCTTGTCTGGCTTTGGGTCACCCACTGGCTAAGAGGGACCTCTAGAGGCACCTGCCTCTGGTCTCCTGCCTCCCACTCCTGGTGATGACAGACAGCTTTCCTCTAGAATTCCACCTGTGTTGCCCAGACCACTATGTGAAAATTTCACTTTGAGGTTTGAGGGTCAGGCCTATCCCAAGCTTTCAAAGAATTCACGGTTGTTTTTCCCAGAAGAACTGGGGCCCTTTGCTCCTGGTAATTTGGACACTGGAACCTCACAAGCTCCCCTCAGGAGCCCCTTCATTATCAAGAGGTTGTAATTTGGTGGGTTGGGAAATGGCCAGAGTGGTTTGTGGTAGCGGTTGTTTTTGTGTAGTATGTGGTGAGCCTAGGGTGTCTGTTTAGAGAAGGTGGGAGATGGAGTGGAAAGTGGGTGTGACTTCTTCTCCAGACTCAGCAGCACCCATACAAGCAAACACCTGGTCTCATGACACTGGAGGCTGCCAGTGTGAGGTCACTTGTTAGACACCCGAGGTTTATGGGACGCTGAGCTCTTTAGAATAGAATCAGCTGGCTGGTGGATAAATATCACAGCTCCTGTCTGCTTTGGTTATTGGCTGGGTAGAAACAAAGAGGTCAGCCTCCAGTAGGGTTATGATTTTAGATTACTACATTATCTTGGCTGGCAGGCTTCCTGGTCCCCATGGATGTGGAGAAGGGCTGTTGAGTTTACAGCTCTCAGGGTTTTAAACATCTGAACCAGGGCAAGAGATGCACATGTCGACGGGACAATAAATGACAAGGCTAGGTATGAGACACCACCAGTGACGATGGTGGCTGGTGTTTATCGAGGAGTCAGCTTTGTGCCAGGCACTGTTCTGAGCTCTTTAAATCTATTTAGCTCTGTCATTCCTCATCACAAGGTTTTGCCTGTGAAGGCTTTGTCCATTTTAAAGATGGAGAAACAGGAAATAGACACTTAGAAAAGTTAGTTTATTGAAGGCCAGATAAGCAGTGTAAGCATTAAAGCCAGTATTCAAACCCAGACAGTCTTGGCTCCTGAATGTCCAGTGGCACAGACCCAAGGTCAAGCCACACTCTGCCTGTGCTTAGGGGACACTGGGGAGAGGACTCTGGTAAGCAGAACACTAATGTTCTGAATATAAAAGAGCTAGCTGCTCCCACTGCTAGCCAGTGGCTGCTCTACAGGAATGTAAGTTCCAGGATTAGCAGGTGTAGGGGTGTGTGTGTGTGTGTGTGTGTGTGTGTTTGAATGTCTGTGTGTGTTAGCAGGTGTAGGTGTGCGTGTGTGAGTGCGTGCGTGTGTACATGTGTGTGCATGCGTGTGCATGTGTGTGCGTGTATGAGTGTCTGTGTGTGTAATGATAGGGATAGAGCCCAGGCTTCATGAAAAATAGCAAGATGTTCACCACTAGGCTTAGTTACTCCCCAAATCGATTTTTTATTTAAAAAATTTTGTTTTTGAGATTTATATTTAAGAGCAACTTGCCTCACTGGATATGTGTGTAGCATATTCATGGCTGGGTGCCAGTGGTGGTTGGAAGAGGGGGAGTCAGGTGATCTGGAGCTATAGATGGGTCTGAGCCACCATGAGGATGCTGGGAATTTAACCTGGGCCCTGTGCAATAGCAACGTGTGTTCTCAGCTTCGGAGCCATCCCTCCACACTGAATGGGTTAGGTTCAGCCGGAGAACCCCGATTTAGGGTACCCAGGGCAGATGACTGCTGTCCTAAAGATTGTCCTTTTTAAAAAGCGACGAACTTACTGTTTCTGATGGTCCCATCTTCAACTCTGAATCCCTCTGTTCCGATTTCATTCCTGGGAGTCTCTGGTGATTCCTGCTCTCCGTCTCTGCCTCCCAGAGTGTCCCAAGGGTCCTGATATCCTGGTGGTCCTGCTGTCAGTGATGGGGGCCATCCTGCTCATTGGCCTTGCTACTCTGCTCATCTGGAAGCTACTCATCACTATCCATGACCGGAAGGAATTTGCTAAATTTGAGGAAGAACGAGCCAGAGCCAAGTGGGACACAGTGAGTGGCTGTGCTGAGCTTTGAGTTCTCCGGAGTCTTTGGTTCATGAACCCGAGGTTGGGGCAGGAGATGCTCAGTGGTCAGCCAGCCTCGAAACTGGGAAATGTTTTGACTGTTCTTTTATCTGTATGTGCTATGAGGCCTCCCAGTCCTCTACCTTACAGTGACCACATGTCCTGATCACTGAGCTCACACGGGATACTATGACAAAGGGAGAAGCTTAATTCTCCAGTTGAGGGGACAGGGCAAATCTGTATCAGGGACATGTAACACACTGTACAGAAAGTGACATAGCAGAGAACGTCTCCTGAGGGCTAAATGCTTCTGACACTTTATCTCCGTAACAGCCCTTTTGATGGACAATATTATCATTCGGATCCTATAGTTAAGGAAACTGAGGGCAGAGAAGTAAAGCAGCTTGCCTGACAAAGGAAGGGATGGGGCAATACAGGAAGTACTTTCGGAGTCAGCCTCTTAGATGTCATGGCCTTACATCTGTTTACCTCATTTTTCTCTTTTCCTTCAAATGAGAGGTGGTAGCTTGCAAACCAGGATCCTCTGGAGACCCCAGAATGCTGTTTAACCTGATTTAATCCAATCAAACGAGCATCTAAACAACAAAAGCCCCATGCATGTGTGTATGGCCATGGTGTGTTTTCAGAGGTCAGGGGACAGTCTGCAGGAGTCAGGTTTGCCTCCCACGTGGGTTCTGAGGACCAGTGTCAGCTGCATCAGGCCCGGCAGCAACCGCCTCTGCCCGCTCTGCCCGCTCTGCCAGCTCGCTAGTCCGTCGTCGGATGAGCATTTTTCTTTGAGAACTGTTTATTTAATTTTAAGTCCAACTTCACTTTATTTTTCCTAGACAGGCCAAGAATGTACAGCGTTTGAGCCGCTGAGGAACTTCTCTAGATTTCTTGACATGGAGGGGATGTTCTAAATTTCTTGACTACCATTAAGGGGGATTCATTTACTTTTTGTTAGGAAGTAATTTGGGAAACCTGGTGAAGGCACACAACAGGTCTGTGGGTAGCAACTGGCCCGAGAGATGAGATAAAAACAAGTTAGGAATAATTTCAGCAAAAGCCGGGCTCTGTGTTCTGACCTCACCTGCTACATTTTCCCTTCTGGCTCCCATCGCGGGCACTGCCTTAATGAAGGGAAAGAAAGAGTAGGGACAGAAGAAGAAACGGGAGAGGCAGGGCAAACAGTATACTAGTCTGGGACTGACAAATATTCTTCCACCCAAAGTGACTGAATTAAAAACCCTTAGAAACAGTGGCAGACCAGCAATACAGCATCCCTCTCCCCTCCTTCTCTCCTATCTATTCCCATCCTAAGAGTTGATGAGTAAATGTAAACATTGGCTGATTTCTGAGATGACGTTTAACCGTTTGGGGTAAGGAAGTGCATGGAGCTGACCACCGTTTCTCCTCTCTTCCCTCTGCAGGCAAACAACCCGCTGTATAAAGAGGCCACCTCCACCTTCACCAATATCACCTACCGGGGGACTTAATGAGACCATCTTCAGATGACGCCAGGACCGTGGGACTCTCTGCCATTATGTTTACAGAGGACATTTGTGTGTGTGTGGGTGTGTGGGTGTATGGGTGGGATTTGGGGCGTGGGTTGGGCTGGGCTGGAAGAATGTCAGTATGTGGGAATGTATCTCTCTGTGTGTACTTATGTGTGTGACGAGTGTGGGGAAATGTGTAATTTAAAACTTGTGATGTGTCTCACAGGCAGAGCTCCACAGCCTTTGTCCTCAGGGGCCCTCCCCAAAGGATTCTTCCTGCTTAGCTTGAGGGGGACTCATGATGCCCGGCAGGTGCTCATTACCTCTGAGAAGCTAGCTTGCTTTGTCAGGCCATTCTCCCAGAAGAGAAGGGCAGGGCTGAGGTTCCCCAACCCCCATTCCAGAGGAAGTGGTGTCAAGTCTTGGTTCTATACCAACTTTGTAATTTTCCGGTTCTTGGGGCTGACTGTCAACAGCTGTGGTAGAAAGTGCTTGACGTTGAAGCTCAGCTGTATCGTCTGTGCCTCTGCCCACCTCCCTCCCTTCCTCAGGCTGATGGTGGAGTTAGGGGAGAATCGAGTCCTCAAGAGTTGCCTGTGGCTTTTGCCAGCACCTCAGTCCTGCTATGGCTCTCTCTCTCATAAGGAAAGTCCTTGTCACCTGGCTCTTTGGCCTGTTAAGGGTGAGGATGGCAAGGCCACTCAGGGGTCATGCATGGCCTGGGGGGTGTGCCAGCACCTCCAAGATCATAATCACAGCCATTCAGAATTGCCTCATTGGTAGCTCTTCCCAGGAGATTTGTGAACATGTGTCATTGTGTCAACACCATCTCTTACCTCCTGCTTCTACACCCTGATGGCCACAGACTTGTGCTATGTGCTGAGACTCTCTCTCATGGTCAGATGCTATGGGCTGAGGCTCTCTCTCATGGTCAGATGCTATGGGCTGAGGCTCTCTCTCATGGTCAGATGCTATGTGCTGAGGCTCTCTGTCATGGTCAGATGCTATGGGCTGAGGCTCTCTGTCATGGTCAGATGCTATGGGCTGAGGCTCTCTGACATTGTCAGATGCTATGGGCTGAGGCTCTCTCTCATGGTCAGATGCTATGGGCTGAGGCTCTCTCTCATGGTCAGATGCTTTCTCCTCAGGGGAGAGTGCAGTGGTCAGAGCTGGAGGTCCATCCCCACTCTCCAGGCTTTCTGCTCCTCTTTCCGGGCACCTCCACACACCTCATCCTATGCCTCTGTGTGCTTGCTACACCCATCCATGGGGGTGCTTGTGTGTATCTACCTCTTCGGTGTCTTGTGAAGGAGTCCCCCGAGTCTCCCATGAGTCTGTTGAACAACGTGCCAGGGAGGAGTTGAAAGGCCAGTCAGAACTGCATGTGTGGCCTGTTCTCCTGTGGGCTGGACAACCTCATTTTATCTCAGCCTTTAATCTGGGAGGCCACAAGTGCAATTTTATTTTATTCCCTATGGGGACACCCAAAACTATGATGAGGCCCGATCACTCTAGAGGAGCACGTATATAAACATACTTGCATTATTATATTTATAATTTTGTATGATGACAAAGGAGAGCATAAAAAACCCCACACAGAGTGTGTGGCAAACATTCTTAGTAACTTGCCAGTCAGTGGCTGGGTCTGCAAGGGGCTTCCCTCTTCCTGGAAGCATGTGAAGATGGGTATGTGGACACACTGACCCTTTCTTGAAGAGGTTTCTCGACTGGGTTCTGGGTTCTGTTGGCCCAGCAAGCATGGTTTGCTCTGCTGGCATTGACTTAGATCTAATGTTAAAAATCAGTGCTTACCACCCAGAGACAAGAGGCCTATAAACAGCATCTTGATGATCTGAGACCTGAGTCCTGGCCTCGGGATCGCTGTCAAAACACCTGAAAGTTAATTCAGAAAAGCCATTTCCCCCACCCCTCTGGAGTTCAATATTCTTTTGGATTTGGTAACTTGGAAAGTCTATTTCAAGTGTCACTATTCTTTTTTTCTGAAAGACAGGGTCTCATGTATCCCAGGATGGCTTTGAACTTGCTATGTAGCCAAGGTTGACTTGAACTTCTGATCCTTTTTCTACACTTCTCAGGTGCTACAATTACAGGCATGAGTTATCCTGCCTGGCTTATGCAGTGCTGGGAATAGAACCCAGGACATCACACATGCTAGGCAAGAACATTACCAACTGATCTGTATTCCCAGCTTTAGTATCAACATCCTAAGATGCCGAGAGTAAATACGGTATCAAGCCTGCGGTCCAGATTCTGTGTGTGTATAAGGAGGCTGGAATGTTGACCAGTAGTAGAACAAGCAGTTAAGGAATGTCCTGGGTTTGATTCCCAGCACTGAAAACGTGTGTGTGTGTGTGTGTGTGTGTGTGTGTGTGTGTGTGTGTGTGTTTTGTGGGGGGAGAGGTGGTGTTGCTCCTGTTTGTCTTTCAGTTTCCAGACTGAATGCCTTGGCTTTCACGAGAGCAGATGCTATTCTTAGAACTTGTCTCAGCGAGTCTCATTCCTTCTCAGACTCCCTTCATCTTTTGTTAGTGGGTGCATCTGATGTAGCACTTAGTTTTTATCCAACTTGTTCTTTCTTGTTCACTCTGCATACAGTTGCATCTGCATACCAGGGAGGACCTTCAGTAAGGAGTGGCTGATCCAGATGTTGGTGTGGTGAGCAGGCCTCGAGTACAGGAGAAAGCCAGCGACTGTCCGGTTGTGCCCTTGGGTTACTCTTGGCTTAGGTGGTGGGAGTACAGTAGAGGGACAGGGAAGATGGTCAGAGATCCATCCTTTAGCTACTGAGGCAGAGTCCGTGAGAGTAGAGTGGGGTTTTCTTTAGAGAAGACTGTTTAGATGAGGAAACTAGCAGGGAAGGAAGAAAATGTATTAGAAGAGTGAAAGGTGAGTAGGAATCTTGACGGTTTCTGGAATGAGGCTTGTGGTGCTTGGGCGGCAACGCCGGTCAGGACTCGGGCATATCTGTAGCTGTTCTCTCCGGAGGCTGAGGAACAGTCTGAGTGGTTTCCAGGGGATGAACATCTAAAATTGTGCTGGGAATGAATGCGCAGCACAGAGCGGCTGGGCCCGTTCTCTTACAGGTGGTTTCGGTCCAGTCTCTGTCTGAGGACAACAGGAAGAGACAGAGAATGCCTGGCAGGTAGCTCTGTTCCCGTTCTTTCCCTCAGAGACAGTCATTCTGAAGCTGCCCACAGCAACATCAGAGTCTTTGTCCATTTTTGGTTGAAATTGCTTACGCGCCTTCCTGACACCCTCCCCACCTCCTCTGAGTTGTGTAACAGAGAATTAAATGTGCTTTCCAAAAGAACTGGCCTGAGACTACCCCATGTTGTTAGATCTGTTTTTGCTGGGTGCAAAGAGTGTCACTGCTTCCTTCCAAAGGGACAACTGTATAGTAAAAGCAAGCTTCCGGATGTAACAGGATGGTGCCTGCTGTGGGAGCTGGAGCTGGCTTCTGAGTCCAGAGCTTTGCTATTTTCAAAATGAGCAGGTTACTACTTTCTAAGGCTTTATTATTATTATTATTATTATTATTATTATTATTATTATTTTAAATTGGGGGTTATTTAGGATCTTTTGCAAACAAAGTAGAACACGTCGTCAATATAGTCCAGGTTTTGCCTGTAGGGATCACGAGTAAAATCTCAGTGACAAATGACTTGCAGGGCCGTTTACATGCCAAACTTCTACTTAAAATGGCTAGTGGTAAATTATAGTATCACCTAGAAAGTTTTGTTTTTGTTTTTGTTTTTTGTTTTTTAAATGCAGTTGAGAGGCTGGAGAGATAGCTCGGTACTCAAGAGTGCTTTCTGCTCTTTCAGAGGTGTGGAGTTCAGTTCCCAGCTACCTTCAACTCCAGGTCTAGGGAATCCATTCAGGCTCCCGAGGGAACCTGCATACATACGTATATACACACAGACACAGTCAGATAGAAACACACACACGCACACATACACATACACCCTCACAAAGAAATGAAAACTGACAAGTCTCAGAACCACAACCATATGTCCTGAGAACTGTCGAGTAGTCCTGCTGCTGTAGGTGTGTGTGGGTACACAAATCTGGGGAGTGCAAGTGAGACACTTCCCAAGGCCTCTTAATACAGTCCCGAGACACGGGAAACCAAAGGTAGAAGAGGCTGCTGCCAGGGAGAAGGACATACCTTTTCACAGGAAACCTTGAAGAAAAAGTATACACTAAAATAATGTTTGGAACATAGCACGGTAAATACATAAGCGGCAACAGAGCTATTGTCAAGTATTCTGTACTGTACACAACCGATGTGTTGTACTTTGGCAGCAACACATTTACATATGAATAACAAGCATTTTTGATAGCTATGATAACACCTAGTGATATGAAAATTCAGCTCTCTTACAATCTCATGAGACCACTGTCATGTATACAAAATGTTGTCATGTATCATGTAAGGATTGAATAATAAATGCAGAGACCCACAGCCATACATTTTACACACACACACATACACACACACACACACACACACACACACACACACACACTAAATAGGTTCCTTGAACACTCAGCTGGCACATTTAAGTGGTTAGGTATCACCATCAAATCTCCCCTCCCCCGTCCAGAGCTCAGGGACCCCATGGAAGAGAAGGCTGACAGAGTGTAGGAGCCAGAGGGGATGGAGGACACTGAGGAGACAAGACCCTCTAAATCAGTATGAACTAAACTCCTATGAAGTCTCAGAGACAGAAGCAGCGTGGATGGGGCTGTATGGGTCCACACCAGACGCTCTGCATGTATATCACAGCATTCAGGTTAGTGTTCTATGGGACTTCTGAGTGTGTGAATAACTGCGCCTCTGATTCTTGTGCCTTCTCTTGGGCTCTTTTCCTTCAGTTGGTTTGTCTTGTCCAACTTTGACATGGTAATTTTTTTATTATATTTTATTTTGTTGTATTTTATTATCTCATAGAAGCCTGTTCTTTTCTAACAAGAGACAGAAAGGGAGTGGATTGGGATGGAAGGGGAGGTGGGGAGGGACTGGGAGGAGTAGAAGGAGGGGAAACCATAATCAGGATTTATTATGTTAGAAACGAGTCTATTTTTAATGAAGGGGAGGGGGTAAAGAAGGAAATCTGAGGGCAGAGCCCAGCAATCTGTGTTTTAATGCCCCCTCCCAATGGTTTTGCTGACTGCTTGTTTGAGAGTAGCTAACTTTAGAATGCTTGATGATAGCTATGTTGTTGGTGTATCCATGTCCTCTTGAGGTAGATGTTTTTTTTTTTTGTTTTGTTTTTGTTTTTTTTTTTTTAAGTTTATTTATTTATTATATGTAAGTACATTGTAGCTGTCTTCAGACACTCCAGAAGAGGGAGTCAGATCTTGTTACGGATGGTTGTGAGCCACCATGTGGTTGCTGGGATTTGAACTCTGGACCTTCGGAAGAGCAGTCGGGTGCTCTTACCCACTGAGCCATCTCACCAGCCCCAGAGGTAGATGTTTTATTATTAATTAACTCAGTTACTACACTGTAGACATTTATTGGACAGATTCAGAAAACCAGATATTAACTCAGGAAAAATCTCTTTAAACCTCTCTTTTAAAAAATTGTGTGTGTGTGTGCATGTGCGTGCGCGTGCACATCACAGTACGTATCTGAGGTTAGAAGATACCTTGGTGGGAGTTGGGTCTCTCCTTTCATCAAATGGGTCCTGAGGATTGAATTCAGGGTTTGGTGGCAAGTGCATTTATTCACTGCGCAGTCTTGCCAGCCTTGAACATCTACTTTTGATCTATTTTCATCTTGGAATTCTTTAGTTTCTTCATATCAAGTGTTCCTTAAAAAACAAACATGAAAAACAAAACAAAAACTAAAAGAAGCAAATATGTATGGATCCCTGAAAAATCACCAGTATACGGCTAATTGAGTATAATAACTCTTTTCTTTGCCTCATCATTTCCTTCTATAATGAACATTTGGGGATGGGGATGGAGAAAAGGCTCAGTGGTTAGGAATATGTAATTGTTCTTTAGAAGACACGAGTTCAGTTCCCAGTACCCACATAAGGCCTCTCACAACTGCCCGCGACTAACTTCTGAGGATCTCATGCCATCTTCTGGAGTCTGTGAGCACCTGCACTCAAGTGCACAACCCTTCCTCCCTGGGCAGAATTAACACCCCCCCCCCCCGCACTACCCCCCCCCCCCCAAAAGAAAACAAGAAAGGCTTGCCAGAATGTGAAGAATGTGACAATACATGAGGCTAATCCCAGCACTTGTGAGATGGAAGCAGACAGATGTCCGTAAGTTCCAGGATAGCAGGGGTACACAGTGAGACACTGTCTCCAAAAAAAAAAAAAAAAAAAAAAATCTTAAAACATTTGGGGCTGGAGCGATGGCTCAGTGGTTATGAGCACTCACTGCTCTTCCAAAGGACGTTTCCAGCATGAAATGTGGTGACTCACAACTGTTTATAACTCTAGCTCCAGGGGATCTGATGCTCTCTTTTGGCCGTCTAAGGCATCAGACATGAATGCAAGGTACAGACATACATGCAGGCAAAACACCCAAACACAAATTTAAAAAGCCATTTCTTTTTTAAATTTTGGCAACACAATATTCAGCATCATAAAGAGACTTGAGTGGATGTAGATGACCTATTGAAAGCTGAAATCTGTGGGATTCGTCTACAGCTGAGTCATCTGAAACGTGTTCCATCTTGTCTGGGATCTTATGAGAGTCTCCTTGTTTTATTTACATTTAGACATTTGGTAACTAAATGTCTGGGGATGGAATGTTTATGCTAGCTTATTGTTTCTGGGATGAACACTTGAGAAAAATACCTACTTGAGGAAAGAGTTATTTAGGTCACAGTTTTGTGCTTTCAGTCTGGGGCTGGTGTGGGTCTATTTGCTTTTCTGTAAGGTGGAAACATGGTATGGGAGGGGCATGGGAGAAAGTGTTCTTACTCCTTGGTAGATAGAAAAAGAGGAAGGGCTGGGGAAGAGATGCCATTCAAAGGCAGACCTCCAGTGACCAGCTTCCTCCAGCTAGGCCCTCTCTCCTGGTTCCCACCACCCCAATGCCATCAAGTTATCAGTCTATCAGTGAATTAATCTATTGACTAGATCCAGAGCCTTTTATGATTTAAGCCTCCTTAAAACTCCTCTGATTATTGCAATTGGGATGAATCTTTGATAGATAAGGTGTGTGTGTGTGTTTATTTTGTATCCAAACCCTTATATTCTGCCCTCATAAGCTTATGCCCATATACTAATGAAAAATTCATTTAAGTCTGTTTTTAAGGATCCACACACTATCAGCGGTTTTTATTGTCCAGGTCCAAAGTCAACTCTGAAGAGGTTCTAAGCTGGGACCTCTGGGAAAGAAACCAACAAATGGGGTACGTGGTTGCTTTAGGAAACAGTGGGGACCAGTGTCATGGTTCAGCCAGTGAAGTGCTTCACGGTAAACCTGGTGGCCTGAGTTCAATCTGGGAGCTGAACAGAGGTGCAAGGAGAGAACCAACTCCACGGAGCTGTCCTCTGACCTCCACATGCACGGTGGCATATGTCTGTCTACATGTCACATGCACACACACAAAAATAAAAAAAATAATAAAAATTTAAATAGGGTATTTGGAGCGTAGAGTGAGACAAAAGCGTAACTGACCCCCAACACTGCAAACAGTCCCGTAGTTCTATGTCCCACATCTGGGAGTTTGCCTTGTGAGCTGTGATGTGCTAGGTAGCCCTGTCCCCGTGGCCTTGCCTGCCTGGCTCCTCTGGTAGGCTGGGCCTGCTTACTGCCTGCTTCAGTCTCCAACCCGCAGAGGCAAGAATGACACGGACACCAAGATGGGTTCACACAGCTTCCTCAGCTTCCTCTTTATACTCGGGGCAAGGGCTATATTTATACAGTAGCGGCAACTGACCTCATCTCACTCCACACCACCTCATCCAATCAGAATCACACATGCTCCAGGCACGCGCTCAGGTCGGTCACAGATAGGCTGACAGATCCGGATCACGAGGAATAATCTAACTTGGCAGGCAGTTTACGCATGCAGTTTCACTGCGCATGTTTGGGCAAGGCAGTAAACATGTGGGTTTCTCTGGGCCTGGCAATGGGCCAGGGCGCCATCTTGGCCCATGTGGCCACACCCACTTCCCCCGCAACTGCCTACAGCTTTCTTCAGAAAAGCCTATGCTTTTGGCGGCTTCTTCTTCTCTCTTCTTCTTCTTCTTCCTTCTTCTTCTTCTTCTTCTTCTTCTTCTTCTTCTTCTTCTTCTTCTTCTTCTTCTTCTTCTTCTTCTTCTTCTTCTTCTTCTTCTTCTTCTTCTTCTTCTTCTTCCTCTTCCTCTTCCTCTTCCTCTTCCTCTTCCTCCTTCCCTCCCTCTCTCTCTCTCTCTCCCTCTCTTTCGCTCTCTCTCGCTGTCCCCCCCTCCCTTCCCTCCCCCTCTCTCTGTCTCTCTCCTCCTCTCTCTCTCTTTAAATAAAGCGTATGCATTACTCTCTCCAGAGGATGTTCACAGTGGTTCTGATGCTGCCATACATCTCCTGACCTCCTTGGACCTTCCCTTGAAATCTGACGGAAGCCTTCTTGACTTCCTGATGTTTGCACTCTACATACCCCAAAATCCAGCACAAAATGGAGAATGCCAGTGCTTCTGAGTGTGCAGGATGGCTGAGTATGGAGAAACTTCCCTACAAAGTCCTGTGCAACAGAGTAATTTGGGTCTCTCTTCTCAAAGTCTTTTAAATAAGTTTATATCTTGTGGATACTTTGATCCTTCTTAGAAGGGGGAACAAAATACCCATGGAAGGAATTACAGAGACAAAGTTCAGAGCAGAGACTGAAGGAAGGATCATCCAGAGACTGTCCCACCTGGTGGTCCATCCCATAAACAACTACCAAATCCAGACACTAGTGCTGATGCCAACAAGATTTTGCTGACAGGAGCCTGATACAGCTGTATCCTGAGAGGCTCTGCCAGTGCCTGGCAAATATAGAAGTGGATGCTCACAGTCATCCATTGGACGGAGCATAAGGTCCCCAATGAAGGAGCTAGAGAAAGTACCCAAGGAGCTGAAGGGGTTTGCAGCCCCATAAGAGGATCAACAATATGAACTAACCAATAACCCCAGAGCTCCCTGGGACTAAACCACCAGTCAAAGAAAACACATGGAGGGACTCATGTCTCTAACTACATATGTAGCAGAGGATGGCCTAGTCAGTCATCAATGGGAGGAGAGGCCCTTGGTCCTCTAAAGGTTCTATGCCCCAGTATAGGGGAATGCCAGGGCCAGGAAGCAGGAGTGGGTGGGTTGGGGAGCAGGGGGAGGGAGGAGGGGATTTTTGGAGGGAAAACTAGGAAAGAGGATAACATTTGAAATGTAAATAAATAAAATATCTAATAAAAAAGTTTATATCTCTGCCCTACTCTTGCTTCACAAAACTTGGTTCAGAGGAGCCGGTGATATCTATGGCTCCATCTGTGTGTTTTACTGCCTTGAAATGTCCTCCATGTGATAAACAATTTATCACCTTTAGACTTGGTCTTAGATTGGGATGGGTAATACGTGAGCATCATTTTTGTGTCTGTGTGTGCATGTCAGGATGTAGCATGCAGTCCTATTCACAACAAAGCCTTCATTTTTATATGAAACTTGGTGAGTGTGATCAGATCTTTATCATCCAGATCTCGAGGTGATTGGTATGTGAAGCATTATCTAGAGGAAGAGAACAAATAGAATGAATATATATCACAAAGGAGATTTATTAGGCTGGCACACACAGTACATGCTGGGTATGGATGCCTCAGCAGCACTATTGAAACCCGGTGCTGAGGGCCTGGAGTGACACTGGTCTTCAGCCCACACTGGAAGGCTGAAGAGGCTGGGTTCTCATGTCAGTGAGGGACAGACAGGCAGCAGCAGCAGCAGCTGCAAGCCAGTGGATGCACTAACCAGCAAGGGTTAGTGAGCAAACGGATACAGCTCTCTCTCCTAAGACCTCATATCTGGGCAACCAAGGAAATGCTGCTCACTCTAGGGGCAGCTTCCCCCTTGTTAATCCTTCTAGGAAGCAGGCTTATAGACCCACCCAAAAGCATATTGAATTCAGAGCCAGACAAATTAACAACAAAAATGAAGCATCCCAGCAAACAGGGGAAAGACCCACTTTGAAAGAAATTGAGGGGAAGAAGAGGAGGGAGAGGAGGAGGAGGAGGAGGAGGAGGAGGGGGAGGGGGAGGAGGAGGAGGAAGAGGCAGTTAGCCAGTGAACACATGCTCTGTTCTTGATCCAGCATGTGTTCAGCCACATGGTTTGTCTGTCTGTCTGTCTTTCTTTCTTTCTTTCTTTCTTTCTTTCTTTCTTTCTTTCTTTCTTTCTTTTCTTTTCTTTTGAGAGTTTCATGTAGCCCACTCTGGCCTTGAACTCACTATGTAACCTAGGATGGCCTTGCACTTCTGATCCTTCAGCCTTCAACTGGAGTGCTGGGATTTGAACCCAGGGTTCTTGTAGATTGTAAGAAAACCCTATAAATGGAGCTACATCCTTGGCTTCTCTGAAAAGAACTTTAAGGAAAAAGTTCCACAATTAACTGTTTTACAAAATGTATTTAGCTGGGCTTTCTGGTGACTAATACATACTTGGCAAAATTTGGAGGGGTCAGTGACCCATGTGTAAATGTCACTTTGGTGGCCAGTGGAAGTTACTAGTTAAGAAACGGGAAAAATGTTGGTGGGTGTGGGCTGGACTTAGTTTTTTCTGATAATTGTAATCATTATCGAGGCAGACTGCTAATGCAGCCCAGCACATTTCTCCTTAATCTTCTTACAGCCGGATGTGCCATGCCCATCTAGATCATGAGATGCAAATGAAGGAGGTCCACGACTTCCAGTGGCATCACTTAAGGAGAGATGATGCATGGTCTTCCATCCCTTCCTTTTCTGTAGGAATCAGAAGCAAAGCAGCCACGATGGACCAGGAAGTGACCTAGGGGACTGTGTCCAATTGCCTACTCATACAGAACAAGTTATGTCACAATTTAGCAACTCAAAAATACTGCCCAGCCTCTGGAGTCAGGAATTCGGAATGGCTTTCATTTAGAGGTTTAGGCTCAGAGTCTCATGAGATTGAATCCGAAGTACTGGCCATGACTCCAGTCAACTGAAGGCTCCTAAGAACTGTGAGACCATTTTTTTTTCCAAGAGGGCATTCTCACAGGGCTGTTGGCAGGAGACATGGAGTCCGTGCTGGCTGGACTGCCTGAGTGTTGGCTTTTCTCAGAGTAAGTAACAGAGTATAGGGAAGAAGTCCCATGATTTTTATGAGTTAGTTTTATGATGTCACATTGTAAGCTGTGTTCTAGTCATGTATGTAGCTCACTGAACCAACCAATGTTCTACTGAGGATGGTTCAATCGCCACCTTTTGAGCAGGTTCCATTTTTTATAGGCAGAGCTGTGGCCCCTATTTCCCCCAAAGATATCCACATCCTAAAAGTGGAACCTTGGACTATGCTACCATACATGAAATAAAGGGCTTCAATATAATTAAGGATCTTGAGCTCAGATTATCCTGGATTATCTGGTGGGTACTATATACTTAGAAGAGTCCTTTTGGGACCCACGAGTCAGAGTAGGGTAACAACATTGGCTGCAAGCAAGTGATTGATGGCAGAGTGATTTGGCCATAAGTTAGTCAATGTGGCCATAGCACTTAGAGCCTGGAGCCACTGATTTTATCCCTGTAAAGGATAAAGACAGGGTTTCTCTGTATTGCCCTGGCTGTCCTGGAACTCACTCTGTAGACCAGGCTGGCCTCGAACTTAGAAATCTGCCTGCCTCTGCCTCCCAAGTGCTGGGATTAAAGGCATGCACCACCACTGTCCGGCTACTGGAAACATTTTATTGATGAGACCCCACCAGCTGCGCAGAGTGATCCTGGCATCAAGCACCTTCCTCCTTGGCATCCTATGCCATCTTTCTTGAGTGATTCCATAAATGCTTTCTTCTCCTCCATGGTCTGGAAACGACCATGGCCAAACTTAGAGGTGGTGTCAGTGAACTTCAGATCAGTCTTCTCCAGAGCCTATGTTTGGTCTGGACCGGAAAGGACTTCTGAAGAATAAGCACTTACTTCTTGGTCCCCACCACATGGCCTTTGAGCATGATGAAGTCATTGGTCATCTTCTCATAATGGCCAAAGCCACCCAGTGGGTCAATGCTCTTGTCAGACAGGTCATAGTCAGTAAATGCATTGTTCTTGATGAGTTGACCATCCTTGATGAGGTAGCCTTGACCAATCTTGTAAATCTTCTTGTTAATCTCTGTTCAGTGATGGTAGCCTTTCTTCTCAGTTCTTATAGAGCCATAGCATGTAACAGTCACACACATGCATAGACATCATGTAAAAATGATGATAAGAAGAAGACAAGAGGGCAAGTGTCAGTGATTTTTATGTCAGGGATGGATATCCATCTGTGCACTCCCTACACCATCCCTGGGAGGAGTGAAGAGCACTCCACAGAGCTGAAGCTCCATGAAGCAAACATCTCAAGAGCAGAGCTTAGAAAGAAGGCTACCTCTGCTCCCCTGACCGACTGCTCTGGGGTTTTTTGTTTGTTTGTTTGTTTGTTTTCCTGGGGGGGGGGTGGGTGTTTTGTTTTGTTTTTTTCAGCTCTGGTTTTCCTCACTTGCTCTGCCCCTTTGCCTGAATACAAGGCTACAAGGGCAGGGTGCCAGGCTTCAATACAGGCAACTTTGCGCAGACCTCAATGGGTCTTTTGGGGCAATTTCTTTGTATGCCAACCACTAGTCACCCCTTTGTACCCTTTTGTCACGTCGAAGACATCAATCATCTCATCCTTCCCCAACACCTGGTTCACAGGAACCTGCTGCTCCAGCCTCTCTCGGGCCCAGTCTAGTTTTTTCAGCCACAGTGCCTCCATTCACCTGGATCTCCATCAAGTGTGCCTTCTTCTAGTGCAGAGGAAGCAGACACATCTGAGTGTGGGCAATTATGGGGATGACCCGGCAGTACTTCTTCATGCTGCTGAAGTCCTTCTCCAGCTGCTTCTTGCCTGTGTCATATTCTGCCATTTCCTACAGTACTTGGTGAAAGCCTTCTTCTTAGATGTGTGCCAGTTCTTATAGAACCGACTTTTACACTCATCACAGATAGGCTTAGCAAATACAGTCTTGAAGGTCTGGAGGCTTTGTGGGGTTTCAACATATCCTACAATGCCCACAGCCACCATGGGTGGGGTTTCCCCAATGGTCACAGCCTCCACGACTTCTTTCTTGTTCACCTTAGATCCTGGGGGTTCCAGACGATGTGGGTCATGTACCTTGTACCTTGTACCTCAGAAAGGCTGTGAGGTGAAAAGGCTTGGAAGGGTCATCTTGACTCTTGACTTCCCCACGGTGCCAGCTGCTGTGCTTTCGAGGCAAGAAGCCCAAGGACCCAGGCCTGGGAACTGAGAATTTCCTGTGAGACATCTTACCACCACATGCCGCCGACAGAGAGCCTTTTTGGATGTTTGACCTCTAGATAATAAATTTGCATTGTTTAAATCACTAAATTTGTGGGAATTTTTTTTTAACAATAGTATTTGTGGATATAGTCTAAAACTACCACTGTCTAGCCTCTGGCCACGAATTATTTTTAGCCTTCCCACACGTAAAATAAATTCACCCTCTCACAGCCCATTATAGAACCAATTTGTGTCCTCTAAATAGGCACAGGAGCAGAAGATTGTGTTTCTTGGGTACAATTTTGTATCTACAGCTCCTCAGGTACAAAACCCTCCTCCAACTGAATGCAAGTCAAGGCTGGCTAGCTAGCGAGTCCCGGGCTTCTGCCTCTGTTTCCCAAGCACAGAGGCACGTCACCACAGCTGGCATTTTGCTGTATGCTCTGGGAATCAAATTCAAGCCCTGCTTGCAAGGCCAGCACTTTCCTGGCTGAGCTATCTTCTCAGCCCCTCTGCATGGTTTTGAGACAGGGTCTTACTAAACTCACTATGTATATCAGGCTAGCCTTGAATTCATGGCAACCCTGTCTCCGCTTCCCAAGTTCTGGATCATAGCATGCATTCCCAGCATTACTAGGTTCAGCTCCTCTCTCTCTCTCTCTCTCTTCCCTCTCCCTCTCTCTGTGTGTGTAAGTGTCCTTAGAAATAAAATAATTTTTTTAAAAGATCTATTTATTTTATGTATATGAATGAGTACACTGTAGCTGTCTTCAGACACACCAGAAGAGGGCATCAGATCCCATTACAGATGCTTGTGAGCCACCATGTGGTTGCTGGGATTTGAACTCAGGACCTCTAGAAGAACAGTCAGTGCTCTTAACCACTGAGCCATCTCTCTAGCCCCGGAAATAAAATTCTTTAAACAATTTAAAAATGTTGTTAGTCTTGTTTAAATCTTACTGAGTTCTAGTACATGAGATTAAAGCTAGTCTCACAAACCTCTTTAAGACATGTTTTGGGCTTCTGCTGATGGAAAAAGACTTTATGCTTTCTTAGAAGTTAACTGATTTTAAATAAAAGAACCTAGAATAGACAATGGGGAAATGGCAATCTCTTCTATAGATGCTGCTGAGAAAAGAGAATATCTACATACTAGAGAAAGGAATTGGGCACATATATTGATGGATTGTATATGCTTGGTCCAAGGAGTGGCAGTATTAGAAGGTGTGGCCCTGTTGGAGTAGATGTATCACTGTGGCTGTGGTCTTTAAGATCCTCATCCTAACTTCCTGGAAGTCAGTATTCTCCTAGCAACCTTCAGATGAAGATGTAGAACTCTCAGCTCCTCCAGCACCATGCCTGCCTTGGCGCTGCCATGTTCCCACTTTGATGATAATGGACTGGACCTCTGAACGTGTAAGCCAGCCCCAATTAAATGTTGTCCTTATAAGCCTTGGTCATGGTGTCTGTTCACAGCAGTAAAACCCTAATTAAGACATATATGTATATATTATACAATTTAAATTTAAAATATAATCTATATTATATATAATATAAATATAATTTTAAAATCACCTTAAAATGGATAAAATACCTAAATGTAAGATCTGAAACTGTGAAACTACTAGAAGAAAATAAATTCCATGACATTGGCCTGGCAGCATTTTGCACTTGATCTTGAAAGCAGGGGCAACAAAAGCAGAAATGGACACAGAGGGTATTAGCAGCTGAAAAACCTTCTGCACAGCAGAGGTGTCAAAGGTCCAGACACAACCTAAAAATTGGGAAAATATTTGCAAAGCATATGTCTGGTGAGGGCTTCACAGCCAAAGTATATAAGAAGCCCAAATGAGTCAATAGCAAGAAAAATAGCAATTAATGAAAACAGAGCAAAGGTCCTGGTGAGCCCACCACTGGGTCCCAGGTTATGGTTAAACTCACTGCATCATGGAACAAAAAGACATGAAAGGGACTTGGGGTGTTGATGGGCATGGGAGGGAGATAAGAGGAGGCATGGAGTGGGAGCAATCAGAAGGTAATGGTTTACATGTTATGAAGTTGTCAAAGACCAAATTTAAATAAACAATAAATAAGTAATAGATAAAACAAATAAACCATAAAAAAGTAAAGCTTTTCATGTGTGGGAAAATATGGGCAAAAGCTCTTAACATTTTCTGGAAAGAAGACCTGCCAACAGATATCTGAAAAATACTTAACAATCATGCCTCATTTGGGAAATGAAAACAGAAAGTGGTGAGATCTTGCATTATATTTGTTAGAACGTCTATTACAGAGAAGGCTAGTGGTAAGTGTTGGTGAGGATGTAAAGGCAAGGGCACCGTACTGGGTAGGTTTTGTCAGCTTGGCACAAAGTAGAGACACCTGGGAAGAGGCAAGGACCGACCAGGAACTGGTTGGGAGAGGGAGTCTCACAGGGGGAATCGCCTCCATCAGACTGGCCTGAAGGCATATGTGTGGGGCCATTTTCTGACTACTTCATTGACAGAGTGGGCTCTAGCCTACTGTGGGTGGTGCCACTCATGAGCAGGTGTTCTTGGATTATGTAAGAAAGGTAGCTGAAGAAGGAGAAGCAGGGCGGAAAGCTGCAGCTCCTGCTTCCACCCTCCTGTTTGAGCTCCTGCCAGGCTTCTATCCGAAATGGAGTGTGACGCCAAATAAACCTTTTCCTTCCCTGGATTCGTCTGGTCATGTTCTATCATAGCAACACAAAGTATACAAGTCACTATAGCTGCCATGAAAGAAGTACGGAGGCTTCTTTTTCTTCTTTCTTTCGTTCTTTGTTCTTTTTCTTTTCTTTGCTTGTTTTTGTTTTTTGGCTTTTTCTTTTCTTTGCTTTGTTTTTGTTTTGATTTTTGTTTTTTGGCTTTTCTAGACAGGGTTCTCTCTGTGTAGCCCTGCCTGTCCTAGCACTCACTCTGTAGACCAGGCTGGCCTCAAACTCATAGATTCACCTGCCTCTGCCTCCCAAGTGCTGGGATTAGAGGCTTGGTTTTCCCCTCCCAAAGATTTCTCACCAGCAACAAATAATCACTATATGATCTAGAAACCCCAAGAAAATAGAAGTCAGTACATCAAAAGACAGCTGCACAGCTATGTTTACTGTTGCGTTATTCATGATAACCAATGTCTGACAGCAGAAGCATCTGTCAATGGACGAATGGATACAGAAACTGTGTACATTCATGGAAGTGTCTGCCAGTGGACGAATGGATACAGAAACTGTACATTCACAGCTAAGGATTATTTTAACCTTAAAGAAGGAGATTCTGTAATTTATGACAACACAAAGGAGATGGATAGACATTTTGCCACAAAAAATAAGCCAGTCCCAGGGCAAATATTGCATGATCCACATATATGTAGAATATGAGGAGATGTCTCCATGTGGATAAGAACTTGCTGGTTGTCAGAGAGTGAGACAGAGTAGGGACAGGGGGATTGCTCAAAGAGTACAAAGTTTCCGCTAGATAAGAGGGATACAATTTGAAATCTATTGCATATCATTCAGTTACTAGTGTATTCTATGTTTAAAAATTGCCTGGGGAGTAAATTTCAAATGTGAGGTGATGACTTGATTCAACCATTCTATTCTCAGTACATATATTAAAACACACCATATCTCATAACATAGTAGTTACACGTTGTTAATTTATGAGTTGTTAATTTGAAAATAAGTGAAATAGAAATAAAATTATTTCATGTTTACATGAAGACAGAAAGGGGATATTGCTAAATGCGTGAAATACAGTAACATTTGCTAAGGCACCACACTTTTTTTTATTAAATTATTTTATTTATTTACATTCCAAAAGTTGTCTCCCTTACCTGTGCCCCCTTCCTGAGTTCTTCACCCCAACCCCCCACCTCTGAGAGGGTACTTCCCCACCCGCCCATCCTCACAAGCATCCCTCTTCCCTGGGGTATCAAGTTTCCACAGGATTATGTGTATCCTCTCCCACTGAGGCCATACAAGGCATCCTCTGCTACTCATGTGCCGAGGGTCACGAATCAGCCCATGTATGCTCCTTGGTTCTTGGCCTAGTCTCTGGGAGCTCTGAGGGGTCCGGGCTAGTCCACAGGCATATTTTAAAAATTCTTATAACTTTGGAAGGATGAAAAAACCGAGATTCAAAGAGCATAAGAAATTTGCCAATTGTACACAGTAAGGGCAGAATTTAAATTGTATTCATCTATCTAAGGCCTGTGCTATTCACTCCAAGTTAAATAAGGGAGAATTCTGGTTGGGTTAGCAGTATGAGAAAATCCATTGATCTGTTTATAAAAATAATATACTTGAAGGCCAGCAAGATGGCTCAGAGAGGAGAGGTTTTTGCTGTCAAACCTGATGACATGAGTTCAATACCTGGAAGCCACAAGGTGAAAAGAGCCAACTCCTTAAATCCTTTTCTGATTTCCACAAGTGTGTACCAAGAGCCAACTCCTTAGGACTTTTTCTGATCTCCACATGTAGACAGTGGCATGAGTACTGCATCCCCAATATCAAACAAAATGTGATAAAGTTTTTTTGGTTTTTGTCTTGTTTGTTTGTTTTGTTTTTTAAGGCACTTTATGTCAGAATTCTGGAGAAAAATATTCTCAAAACACTCTTTACTTCACAGAATTTTAAAATTCAGTACATCCTAAAAAAGCATTTATATTCACAGACTAGGATTTATACATTGCCAACCTCATTTTATCTGTGGGACTCCCTGATCCCCAGACCCCAAGCTCTTCCCCACAAAGGAAACAACCAGGCCTAATATAAACAAGTTGGTGGGACAGATGACCTTGAGTTGCTATCCTTTAGAGACTAGGAGGCATGGAAGGTGCTAGAAGGGATGGTGAAGATAGTCAAAGGAATGATGGGAGACAAACCTCAAGTTGGGGACAGGCCACAGCGGGACTAAGAGTACCAGAGAAGGACTGAAAGTCGAACAGGAGGCAGCTGTGACCCAAGTCCGAGGACGGTCTTCCAACGATGTCCACAACCGGCCTCGGTTGGATCGGATGAGGTCACAGGCCCTTATGAGGTGTGGGGAATGCGCGCGCCACCTCAGCGTTTTCCAGGAGGCGCCCAGGCAGCAGGTGCTCACCAGCTCAGCGGCTTCCCAGGGAGCCGGGCTGGACACTTCAGTGGCTAGGTCTTTGCGCCAGATCCCTCAGGCGGTTCCATGGGCGGAGCTTCGGGCTGATCAGGTGACTTCAGGGGCGGGGCCTCGCGGGCAGGGAGCGTGAGTAGGCACCTGGAGCATCCTGTGAGGAGGCTTGAAGCACTGGAGGGAGGACTCCAGGTTTCCAGGAGGGACGAAGTACAGAACGCAGAACCTCAGGGACACGAGGGCAATGGTGGGACGATTCAGAGAGTAGGGTTTAGAGAGCAGTAGTAGGACCCTCAGGTGACAGAGCTGGATAGGTGAGACTTGCTGAGGAAAAGGTTTAAGCTGTCTCAGAGGCTGAGAAGAGATGCGATATTAAAGGACAAAGTGAATGTCCGTGTAACTGGATGGAGGAACGGTGCAGAAAGGTGGAGAGGTCTCTAAGTGGTCAGTCAATGGGTTGTCCTAGTTATGTGGAGACTTAGTGGTTGGGAAACTTCCCGGTGCCTTCAGCTCTACGACTGTCAGATCATTTGGATGGTTTCTGTGTTTCCATGTCTGCTTTCCTCTCAAGCTTTTACCTCCCCAAAGCAAAGCTGGGGGGAAATTCTCCACAGCGTAAGTTCTTGCATGAGGTGGAGGATCTATTGTTAAGCAAATATGATAAATGGAGGTTAATGTTTGAACATTAAATAGTGGCATTAACTATAATGTATCTGCAATTGTGGTACAGTTTGTCCATTAGAATATTAACACTTTATAGTAGAAAAAAATTCTGATAGTTGCAACTAGTACTGTAGTACAACTAACAATGTAATGAGTAACTCATCAGATGTGGCTTGTATAGCAGTAAAAAAATTCTGAGTGTTTTAAATGTAGGTCATTACATTTGCATAACATGAAAGTCTTTGGTGTGAAGCCAGGATAAAATATCTTTTGTTTGCAACAACATTGATTCCCTCAACCAAATTTTCAAAAGGTTTAAAAATTATGTGTATATGTGTGTGTCTCTATGTGGGTTTGTGCATGTAAGTGCAGTGCCTGATGTAGTCAGAAGAAGGCTGAAGAGTTGTGAGGTGTCTGACACGGATGCTGGGAACCCACCTTGGGTCCTAAGGGCCTCTTTGCTCTGAATCACTAAGCCATATTCCCAGCCCTATGCAGTATCAATGTTTTGAGGCAATATTGTGTGATACAGGACCAAGGCTTTGGAGCTAGATTTCCTGAATTCATATTCTAATTCCTGTTTGTTGGTTGGGTGTTCTGTAAAATGGTGACTATGACAATTCCTTAAGGGATAATTATGAGTAATCTATGAAACAACCATGTCCATGTGTTTATTGTAATGTCTAGCACATATTAAGCACCCAGTAATGTGGTGGTTGTTGTTTCCACACTTCTGTCTTAGGGTTTGTTTAAATAACAACAACAACAACAGAAACAACAACAAACATGGCTTCTCTCTTTCTCATGTCATTTGAGGTACATTTCTCTATATCTCTGTATACCAAAAAGGTAAACTTAGGAAACTGGGTCACCTTTGATTTATCACCTACTAGCTGTCTCCTCCTGCTTTTGCCCACCAGTCTACATTGTTGCTGTTTATTGTGTATTATACTCTGAGCATTTCTTTGAAGAGGCAACTTCAAGTAGATAAATATAACCCCTTTGTCTCTTAAACAGGGATATGATCTTTATTTCCTATTTTTTCTGTTTATAGTTTGTGATATTTTCTTCCTATTTTTTTCTGTTTATAGTTTGTCAGGAAACACTTTTATATTATTATTGCTCACTCCTATTTATTCGTCAAAGCCTTTGGGTCCTGAAGGACAGAATTTACTTCCAAACAGAAAAATGGAGAAAACACATTTAATTTGCAAGGTAAGTTTTATTTATTTATTTATTTATTTATTTATTTATTTATTTAACTTTTAAAGATTTCTTCTCCTTTTAAAATTATTTTTATGATTGTTTCTTATTCATTACTTTTAAACATTTAAAGAGTATAAAGTTCTGATAAACCTGTTTAGTAACTGATGACTTTTGAACTCTTTCAGTAGACATATGTTGGAATATTATTTAGCAATAAGGTAATACTATACCAAAGAAGCTTCTAAAGCATGTTGTGGAATTCATACATACATTAAACTATATAAATATAATATATATTTCCTGGGGTTTTTTTTGGTAAGATAATTTTTAGGTCATCAAACAGTTTAAACACATTGTCAAAATGGCTATACCATTTTGGATTTCCACCGTTAGATAGGCTCTTCAGAGAGGGGTGAGGTTCCACTGGCCCCTCACTGTTCTGTGACAGGATGTGTTTGGGTTCAGTCTTGTAGAGGTCTTGTGCAGATAATCACAGCTGCTGTGAGTTCAAGGATAACACTGCCACGTCACCAAGACATCAGAGTTCTTTCTACTCATTCTTCTGTGAAGTTTTCTGAGCCACTTATGGTTGGGCATTTGTCTTAGTGACTATTTTATTGCTGCGAAGAGATGCCGTGACCAATGTAGCTCTTACAAAAGAAGAGAGCTTTGCATGCTGATGCACAGGCAGCAGGGAGAGAGGGAGGGAGGGAGGGAGGGAGAGAGAGAGAGAGAGAGAGAGAGAGAGAGAGAGAGAGGCTGAGCCTAGGTCTGAGTCAGGTGTTGGGTTTGAAACCTCAAAGCTCACCCCAGTGACACACTTCCTCCAACAAGGACACATCTAGTCTAACGTCACACCTCCTGATCCTCCCCAAACAGGTCATCCAGTGGGACTAAGTGTACAAATATAAGCGTTACAAAGACCATTCTCAGTGAAACCACGGCAGCATCCAGTAGTCATTTATTCTTTGTATTTTGACTAGTTATGAGTCGGTGTAGTCACCGTTGACCACCGTAAACAGAAGCTTTCGTAATCAAAGCCAATAGCACTTTCCTGTGGGCATAAACACAGTTATTTAGAAAGCAGTTTTGACAGGCATGTCATGTCCGTTTAGCGAAACAGCGACAGCAGCTTCCACCCTAGGGCTTCTGACCAGATTTACTGTTACACACGTGCCAATCAGAAAGCATTTGGTGAGCCCCACCACTGGCTAGCCCTTATTTTACCTGTGAGCTCATCTTTCCTGGATAGTCAGTGTTGTTGCATGCAGGGGGCCACAGCCAAATAAGGCAGTTGTTGACAATTCTCTCTTGGCAGCCTGGAGAGCAGCTTCCAGCACTGTTGGGGCTGGCCAGAAAGGAGGGAGTGTCCGGTTGGGTTTCAGCTCGGTTTTCCTATGTCTTGAGACTTGTTGTATCTTTAGCAATAGTGTTGCCAGCTAGTTCTGATAGCAACCAACAGCAATGACAGTTGCTGGTATTATATGCTATTAAAACTATAGCCACCCTGCAGTTAGTAATTAGATTATTGAGACATTCCTTCAGTGCAATTGAGACTTTGTACCCCTTAATTCTTTTCTTCCCTTGTCTCCATCCTTTCTTCTTCCTGACAGTCTGTTTCTATCTGAAGATTTCATTACACTGTATCTTAGTCATAGCCATCACTCCCTTGCTCCCACTCCCCCTAGACTCTCTCAACACTGTCTCCTTTCTAATGTCATGTCTTTTTTTTTTTTTTTTTTAAAACATTACCTACTGAGTTCAGTTTGTGCTGCTCATATGCACACAGGCATAGTGAGCTGCCAGCACCTTTAAACTGTTCACCTTGTGTGTGCGTGTGTTTACTTATATGTGAGTGCAGGTGTCTGTAGAGGCCAGGCAACAGCATTGGTAGTTTATGTACCCACCATCACTATACCTTTATTCCCTTTCTTCCACATTTTGGTCAATTAATCTCTTTGATAACAGCTCTTTGTGATGGTTAGGGTTGTCAACCTGACAGAATCTAGAATCACTTAGATGTCTACCAGCCTCTTTTTTTGTATTATTTTATTTATTTTCTATTCTTTGAAAACTTCATACACATATGCACTGTATCTTGGTCATATTATATCCCAGCTCCCTCCCTCCTGCTCTCCTTGGGTTCTCCAACACATCTCCCTCCTAACTTCATGGTGTTCTGGGCATTTAGAACCCATGATGGTTCCATACAAATTTTAAGATTGTTTACATTTATGTGTGAAGTGGCGTCTAAATTTTGATAATTTCATCAACTGTATAGGTTGCTTTGTGTAGACACACAATATTTGTTCTTCCAATTTATGAGAATGGTTATGTTGATCTATTTACTTCTGTCTTTACTCTCATGGTTTTTTTTTTTACGTTTATTTATGTGTAGGAATGTTCTGCTTGCACATCTGTATGTGTACCATGTGCATGCTGTGTGCCTGCAGAAATCAGAGGAGGCCACTGGATCTCCTAGAGCTAGGGTTAGGGGTGATTGTGAGCAACCATATGTGAGCTTGGACTTCTTTGCAAGAGCAACAAGTGCTTTAAACTCCTGAGCTACTTTCTCCAGCCCAGTCTTGAGTGTCTTCTATTGTTTTTATAGTTTTCATTGTTACCATTCTAACAGATGTGGAGTGGTGTCTTGTTTAACTTGCTCTTTCTCATAAGATGATGTTTAATATCCTTTTCGTGTGCTTACTAGATTGATGTCTGTATATCTCAGGTTGCAAACTTTGTTCAGAGATCCTAGCCATTTCTAAATTGACCTCCACACCTGTAACAAGGCTGAGTGCATCTGCATGCACATAAACATGTAACATACTTTAAAATCCTTTATTAGATGTGTTCTTTGCAAATACTTTTCTCCTAGTGTCTGGCTTAGCCTTTCAACCTCTTGCTGATGTTCTTTACAGAGTAGATGCTCTTTAATGTTAATAGAATGTGGTTTTTTTTTCCTTGCATGGACCATGCCTTAGGTTTGTATCTGAAAATAGTTTTTTTTTGTGGTAAAATGATTGTTTTGAAAAATCTGATAAAAATTTGCAGCTATGTATATTCATGAATTCTGTGCATTTTATAGCTATGTATTATATTAAAGGATACATATTCTTTTAGAATAGTAATGTTCAAATAAATAAGATCCTTTTATAACCAAACTCCCTTTAGTTGAATGTTATATCTAATATGTATGTGAAGAGGCATATACATGACTGTGATTATTGGCTATTCTCAGACAGAAGAAAGCATTGATGTATCAATTCATGGCTCGGATACTATCACAACCAAGCTGATATCAAGAAATATTGAAACTAAGAAATACTGCAAAATTTCTAAAACAACAGGGAAGAAAATTTCATCTGAAAGTAAGGGTTTTATCCCAGAGTATAAAAAAATGTAAGTTAAAAAACTTTGAATTTACATTATAAAATTATCCCTTTTCAGGTTTAAAATGGTCAGACACGCAGCACATATGTGTCACAGTAGGGTCGTGTGTGTTGTGGTCATTCTGTTAGGAACACGGTGTTAGCACCTGCACGGTTGTTCTTACACCTCTTCTTACTTCTGTTGCAGCTCCATTGCGGTCTAAAAGCTTTTACAGAGGTTCAGTTAGATGGGAGCAGTAGCTCATAGGTCTGTACGTTTGTCCTCAAGAGAATTTAAGAAGGACATAGAAGCATTCTTCCATCTGGGCTTGGGTTTATGAAATTAGATCATTTGAATCCTGTAGTTTCTTTTTGGCATACCAGTTACCTAGATGTCTTTTGTTAGTTAAAAAAGAAGTTCTGGCACTCTGTATACACCTAGGCAAACAGTCTTCATTTTTAATATTTCTTAAAGGCAGAAAAATTGTTTACTATAGGAAAGAAATACTATGAGAAAATGTTTTGGGTTTATCTCATTTTTTTCTTTTTCTCCCTTCCTTCCTTCCTTCTTTCCTTCCTTCCTTCCTTCCTTCCTTCCTTCCTTCCTTCCTTCCTTCCTTTTTAAAAAAGATTTATTTATTTATTATATGCAAGTACACTGTAGCTGTCTTCAGACACACACACCAGAAGAGGGCACCAGATCTCATTACAGATGGTTGTGAGCCACCATGTGGTTGCTGGGATTTGAACTCAGGACCTTCGGAAGAGTAGTCAGTGCTCTTAACCACTGAGCCATCTCTCCAGCCCCTCATCTTTTTTTTTTTTTCTACCAAGTTTTGGTCTAATGGATTCGTGAAGTTAGAAATTACCTGTGTATTGTAATTGGAAGGGCATTTGAACTGAAGTCTTCTATCATGCTTGTATTTCTGTTTTATTTAATACGACATTTTGACCACTATTTACATTTCTAAGGTAACGATGATCAAAATATTTATCTCTGGAAAACCACATAAAAGTTATCTGGCAAGGAGTGGAAGATACTGCAAGTGTCTCTTTTCCTTCCTTAGTGTTGAAGTGTTCAAACTCATGCCTTGGGAGACACAAATCTCAAAGGAGTGGGATGTAGGGCCAATGTTTTAATACATTATTTATAGCAAACCATTTATTTTTCATAAAGTGCTAGAGGTAATTCATAATTTTATATGTGTTTATACTTTAAAAATATGAAAGCTTAAACTCTGTGCAGTCCTGTGGAAGCCATGATTAAGTCGGAAATAGAAAGACTTAATTTCATCAAGGAGGTGTGGGTTGGGTGGTGAGGCAAAGAAGTAGCAAGCTCCAAATTGTGTGGCTAAGGGGCCATGACGTCAGTTTCAGAGGTCACTGCCAAGTTTTCCTTTGTAAGGAAGTAGATTAAGAAGAAATTGAAGACATTAGAATGTTTCTTTTTAACACAGCTACATTTTGTAAAACAAGTTCAGTCTTTATATATTTGGTCTCTTTCTGTTTCTATTTCTTAGTAGAAAAAAATATTTTAGAACGTGAGTCATAGTCAAAATAGTTGAAAGCCATTTCCTTTGACGCCAGAGGTCTGTATAGGTGACTAACCGTAGACAGCTTTGGGGTGTGTCTGGGATAAGAGCAGGTACCACGCTCATAGCGTGGGAACTTGGGAGGGTTGGGATTAATGAGGATATAGTATCAAGAAGGACACGGTATCTGCTAAGAAAGGAAGTGGGCAGATGATGACATTTCCTCTTACTTCACAATTTTGCTTAGGATTAAATTTTCCAATAGCTGGAATAGTGGAAAATGTGCAGGATAGATGATCCAACATTGGCAGGAATAATAAATAGAAGGAGAGGCTGTGTAGATGAAAGGAGATTTAAAACACATTCCAAGCAAGCATGGCACGCGAACTGCATCTGATGCGGAGCGTGGAAGTTTATTTAGCAGACAACTGGAAACTTGTACACCCATTGTCTGTGTGATACTAATAGATGCCTATTAATGTTTATGTGTCATATGATGCTTTAAAGTGTTTTTTTAAAGGAAGAAACAATACCTGATAGATACTTTTATCGAAATTGTTACAGATGAAGCATTACTGATGAACTCTATGCAGATGACTAAATATTGGGATTTCGAACGTATAGGAGATGGGAGCAGGGATAAAAAGATCTAATTAGGCCATGATTTAAGCCGGGTGATGGTCCGTGGAGAGCTTAGCATCCTATTTGGAAATTTCCACAATCAAAGATCGAGAGGAAGATAAAGCCGGGAAAACAACTCAGCAGTTATTCTAATTTCTGTGCCATTTAGATATGAAACATCGTTATTCGTGTACAGAGAAGAAAAACCTACAGAGTTCTCAGGATCAAAAAAACTCAGGAGAAAGAAAAGTGTGCAAGTACAGCTTCATAGTAAGAGAACGGAGGCGAGTCTGAACCTGGCAAGTGTCCCTTGTCCCCAGCCCCCAAAGCTTCTGGATGTTTTAGTTCAAGTGTTGAAATGTTCCTATTTTATTTTTGTTTTATTATTTTTTAAAATTTAATTTAATTTTTTTTCACACTCCAGATTTTATCCCCATCCCAGTCCACCCTCTGATTGTTCCACATCCCATACCTCCTTCCCCTAACACCCCCTCCCCCGCCTCCATGAGGATGTCTCTACTCCCCCGACTCCCTACCAGACCTCCCCACTCCCTGGGGCCTCCAGTCTCTTGAGGGTTAGGCGCATCTTCTCTAACTAAAGCCAGACCTGGCAGTCCTCTGCTGTATATGTGTTGGGAGTCTTATATCAGCTGATGTACGCTGCCTGGTTGGTGGTCCAGTGTCCAAGATATCTCAGGTTAATTGAGACTGCTGGTCCTCCTACAGGGTCGTTCTTCTCCTCAGCTTCTTCCAGTTTTTCCCTAATTCAACCACACGGGTCAGCAGCTTCTGTCCATTGGTTGGGTGTAAATATTTGCATCTGACTCTTTCAGCTGCTTGTTGGATCTTTCAGAGGTCAGTCATGCTAGGTCCCTTTTTTTGAGTGCTCCATAGCCTCAGTTGTAGTGTCAAAACTTGGGGCCTCCCCTTGAGCTGGGTCCCACTTCGGGCCCCTTGAGCTGGATCCCACTTTGGGCCGGTCGCTGAACCCCCTTTTCTTCATGCTTTTCTCCATTTTTGTCCCTGCAGTTCTTTCAGACAGGAATAATTATGGGTCAGAGTTTTGACTGTGGGATGGCAACCCCATCCCTCATATGATGCCCTGTCTTTCTGCTGGAGGTGGACTCTACAAGTTCCCTCTCTCCACTGTAGGGCATTTCATCTAAGGTCCCTCCCTTTGAGTTCTGGGAGTCTCTCACCTCCCAGGTCTCTGGAACATTCTGGAGGGTCCCTCTACCTCCTACCTTCCAAAGTTGCCTGTTTCCATTCTTTCTGCTGGTCCTCAGGGCTTCAGTCCTTTTCCCCCACCCAATACCCGACCATGTTCCCCTCTTTCCTTCCCTGTCTCCTTTTTCATCCAGGTTCCTCCCTCCCCCCTCCTGCTTCTCCCTCATTTTAAGGAGTCCTCACTTGGGCCCTTTGGCTTGTTAACCTTTTTGAGTTCTGTGGACTGTATCTTGTATCTGTATTCTGTACCTTTTTGGGCTAATATCCACTTACTAGTGAGTGCATGCCATGCATGTCCTTTTGGGTCTGAGTTACCTCACTCAGGATGATATTTTCTAGTTCCATTCATTTGCCTGCAAAACTCATGATGTCCTTATTCTTAATAGCTGAGTAATATTCCATTGTGCAAATGAACCACATTTTCTGTATCCATTCTTCTGTTGTGGGATGTCTGGGTTGTTTCTGGCTTCTGGCTAACACAAACAAGGCCACTAACTATTACTATTTTTTTTTATTTTTTAAAATGTTACTATTTTAAATATTGGGTTTTTTTTTTTCCTTCTCCTTTCCTTCTTCTGCCCCGTCTTGCTTGTTTTTTTCCAAGACAAGATTTCTCTGTGTAGCTCTGGCTGACCCGGAACTCACTCTGTAGATCAGACTGGCCTTGAACTCAGAGATTCACCTGCCTCTGTCTCTTGAGTGCTGAGATTAAAGGCGTGGGCCACTATTGCTTGGCTTCCTTTTCTTTTCTTATGCCTGTGATGATTAGTGCCAGTTGTACACTGGGCATGTCTTTGGGGGAAGTTTCCTTGATTACATTGATGTGGGAAGAATTGTCCACCCTGGGTGCTACCAGCCCTTAGGCAGGAGATCCTGGGCTGTGGGAGTGAAGTTGAGCTGGGCACGTGTGCATGCATTCATTGCTCTCTGTTCCTGATTGTGGATGTGAGCAGCTTCCTCAAGTTCTTGCTGCTACGGTGACTTCCCTTCTGTGAAGGACTGCACTTTGGAACTATGACTCGAAACGAAGCCTTTCTCCTTTAGGTCGCTTTTTCAGAGTATTGCTTCATAGTGGTATAAAAATTTCTGCTTTGTTGTTGTTGTTGTTTTGGTTTAGTTTATTTATTTGCTTCAAATAGGTTCTCACTATGTTGTCCACAGCGACCTCAAACTCTTGGGCTCAAGTGATTTTACTGCCTCCATCTCTTAAGCAGCTGGGACTACAGGTGTGCACCACCATATCTAACTGACCTTTCTTTCCTCCTTCTTTCCAAAAATAATACGTTCGATCTTAGAAGACTAGGAGATTTTACGTTTTCCTATTGACTTAGTTTAAACTTCTTTTTTTTAAAAAAATTTTCACTGTGTTGTGTGTTACTATTGTTTGCCATTTAACTCTGACCCTCAGTGTTCCTTGGTTGGTGCACATCTGCCCTGATCTTTGCATGGGTCTTCAATGGTCTTCTCCCTGGGCTTTGTATCTCATAGTCTATCTTGTGCTTATTTGTAAAAGCACATCTGTCCTTGGACATCTTGTATTGACATCTTCATTTTCATTACATCTGCAAAGATTTTTTTTCCCTTTAAACACGGTCACGTATACGGATTCCAGATATTAGGGCAAGAAATGGAACCAACGTTGCGCTTACTGTATCCTCTGTTATATACTTAGGTCTGCACTTCTTTTTATCTGTCTGTCTTGTTATTTGTTGTGCTTCTTAAACTTGAGAATAAACACTTCAAGTCTGGAAGAGCTCAATCTGTTGTCCTTTTTGTTTTTATTTTTTATTTTTTTCCCATTTCTGGAGCCTTGTGCACACCAAGCAAATCCACCCTTAACACATCTTTTAGGATGCTTGCTGTCCTCCAATTCTTTGTCATCCTTTTGGTTTCCTCTGCCACTGGACCACACCACTCCATTCTTTATGCTCTTTAACATACACACACACACACACACACACACACACACACACACACACTCTGAGGCAATTAGCTTAGATGGTAAGAGCTTTCTTTTTGTTGTGGCTCTGGAAGTTCGAGACCTCTCCTCCACTCTTTTTTTTTTTTTTTAAAGATTTATTTATTTATTTATTATATGTAAGTACACTGTAGCTGTCCTCAGACACCCCAGAAGAGAGAGTCAGATCTCATTACGGATGGTTGTGAGCCACCATATGGTTGCTGGGATTTGAACTCCTGACCTTCGGAAGAGCAGTTGGGTGCTCTTACCCATTGAGCCATCTCACCAGCCCAAAGATTTATTTATTTTAGGTTTATGAGTACATTGTTGCTGTTTCCAGACGCACCAGAAGAGGGCATCGGATCCCATTACAGATGGTTGTGAGCCACCATGGGGTTGCTGGGATTTGAACTCAGGACCTCTGGAAGAGCAGTCAGTGCTCTTAACCGATGAGCCCTCTCTCCAGCTCTCCTCCACTCTTGGTGAGGAGCAAAGGCTAAACAGATCACTCCCTTTCCAAACTCCTGTTCATGTACAGTAAGATACCAGGGTCCTGCTGTCCATCACCAGTAGACCTCAAGTATCCTAGGGGCTCCCAATACATCACTAGCTCTCAAAGCTTCCGTTGGTTCCTCATAGCCCCTTCCAGGCAAAAAGTCTCTAATGTGTGGACCTTTGGGTATACTACCCAGGGTTACATTGCTTCATGTTTTTTCCCCACAAGTTTTTATTACTCTATTTTGGTTTTAGTATTTTGTTCCCTATCTATTTAGTAGTTAACATATTTTTTCTACCCTTTTTTTTTTGTTGTTGTTGTTTTTTTTTTTTTTTTTTTTTGGAGACAGGGTTTCTCTTTATAACCCTGGCTGTCTTGGAACTCACTTTGTAGACCAGGTTGGCCTCGAACTCAGAAATCCGCCCGCCTCTGCCTCCTGAGTGCTGGGATTAAAGGCGTGTGCTACCACACCCGGCTTTTCTACCCAAATTTAATGTACAGGTTTAACCCTGTTCATTGAGATTTAAATTCCAATGATTATTTTATTTCCAAAAGTTTTACTTAGTGGTTCCTTAAAGTTTATCTATATGTCATGCTCCCTTCATGTTCTGTAGTTATCTCAAGAAGGTGTCTAGTGAATCCAGTGTGTGAAATCCTTGTGGCATCCAAATCTTTGTTATTCTTGCTCGTGTGAGCTGTGTCCTTTCTTTCACTTGTAATTGATCTACATTTGAGAACCTTGTGATGATTTTCTTCTTCTCTGAGACACACACACACACACTCACACGCACACACACACACACACACACGCACTCACACACACACGCACTCACACACATGCACTCACACACACTCACATACACACACATACACACACCTCACACACACACACTCACACACACACACACACACACACACACACACACACACACACACACACACACAGAGAGAGAGAGAGAGAGAGAGAGAGAGAGAGAGAGAGAGACTCACTGTGTAGCCCTGACTATTCTGGAACCTTTTTTGTAGACGGGAAGGTTTGAACTGTTGGTGTTCCTCTTGCATCTGTCTTTCCAGGGCCATGATTACAGGCATGCACCATCCCCATGTCTGGCTACAACAGGTATCTTTTTATTTTGGAGAGAATTTGCATCTATTTCTGCCTTGTATTTCACAAATTTGGAGCACTTTAATTAAAAACTTCCACTTTTCTTGGCTTATGCATTTGAATTGAACATTCACACATGCCTTAAGATAGCCAGTTAAAAAGGAGGGGTTTTTCTTTCTCTTTTTCTTCTAGCTTGGAGTTGAGACAGGGCAAGTCTTTATCCTGTGTACTCCTCCTTTGGGGTTAAATGTTGTTATTGTTGTTTTTCCCAGCTGGTTCTTATAGAGAGCATTACTTTTGAGAACATTAGCGCTACATGGAGCCTCAGTACCAACTCCCACCAATCTCCTGGTGCTTGAGTTTTCTCCACAGTCGTTAATGCTCCAAGGGCCAAGCTGCATGTAAAATTGGAAACACGTATGAGTTCTCATCTTCTAAAGTGGTATTTTTCTATGTCCCTTGTCATTTGTGGTTTTCCCAATCTTTTTTATACATGCTCTGTTAAGTGGTTAATTCGTTAAATTGTAAGGATGACCTAAAATGAAATCACTTGTATCATTTGTGTAACCATTGGTTCCCCACAGTATTTTGCTTATATAGCTAAGGCCAGTATATGAGCCTAGTCTGGTAGCGGAGTCAGATTCTTTTTTTTTTTTTTTTTGCCACAGGTTTCTCCTGTTCTATAAAATCTATTACTGTTAATCAAAAATATTAATTAAAAGTTATTTAGTTTTGAACTTAAGGAAAAAAAGTGGTGCTTCCAAAGAATATGTAGTTTTGAAAAGTTTTTAGTGCCCATGAAATGTAATTCCAAAAAAGCAGCTTTATAGCAGGAACATGGCTAAGCCAGATGCTGTGGTATGGTTATCTCTCTGGGGGTTTATTGTTCAAGTCAATGGATTGCCAGGCTGAACTTGCTCACTAATCAACGTAATTGCTCTGGGCTCTAGATTGCCACTCCCTCTTTGAAGGTGTCAAAGGAGAAGATAACCAAGAAAGAAAGTCCTTCCAAGTTGCCAAGTCACAAACCTTCACTAACTCAACGTACAGCTTCAACTGCTGGGTATTTAAATCATTCTACTCTGACTTTTGAGTGTGGGGTTTGAACTTGGGGGTTTCCCCTTGCAATTGTGTATCTCTTCCATATGCAGAGTGCCAATAATTTGTTAGGAAGGCCTGGGCAGAGGCAGAAATACTTTATGTGGGGTTGGAGGACTTAGATTGTATCCTATTGACCACATATCCTATTTCAGTTTCTGTGAAATTCACATTGTATCTTGGGCCTCACTTCCAGCTATTTAAAAGAGAGGGTCTTATGATATAGCCCTGACTGGCCTCAAACTCAGAGCTCTACCTGTTGCTGACTTCTGAGTCCTGGGATTAAAAGTGTGCACTGGCTCCACCTATTAAAAAAAAACTTTAAAAAGTTCTCTGTGTGTGTGTGCACATATATGTGTGAGTGTCTATAGAGGCCAGTAAAGGGAGTTATAGGTGACTGTGAGCCACCTGACATGGGTCCTCTGGAAGAGCAGCATTTGATCCTAACCAGTTAGCCATTTGTTCTGCCCCTCCCTGTTCATTTTTGTACAGAATCTTGTATTGTGTTGACTCTTTAGATTTCTTTCAACACTAATATTATTATTCTAGTCATTTACATTTTATAGTATTACCAAATGAATCCCCTTTTCCAGATTTTTTATTTGTAGGTAATGGTGGAGTCTGGGATTTCTTTCTGCTTAAAGATGTTCTTATTTGATTTGTCTTATAAACGTTTCTTTAAAGAATAACTATGGCTTGTACTAAGAGCAGAAAAAATTGGACTGGAGCCAGAGGCTAAGGAGTCAGCATACTGACAAGGGCAGATTCTGCTCCATGCAGAATCATTGTCACAAAGACGCAAGATGGGAATTTTGGGGTGAAAATATCAACTCTTACCATGTGGAAATTCTTTCTTTCTTTCTTTCTTTCTTTCTTTCTTTCTTTCTTTCTTTCTTTCTTTCTTTCTTTCTTTCTCTCTTTCTTTCTTTCTTTCATTTTTTAAAAGATTTATTTATTTATTTTATGTATATAAGCATCTATACACTGTAGCTGTACAGATGGTTGTGAACCTTCGTGTGGTTGTTGGGAATTGAATTTAGGACCTCAGCTCACTACAGTCAACCCCACTCACTCAGTCCTTGCTCAATCCGACCCAAAGATTGATTTATTTATAAATAAGTACACTGTTGCTGTCTTCAGACACACCAGAAGAGGGCATCAGATCTCATTATGGGTGATTGTGAGTCACCACGTGGTTGCTGAGATTTTTTCAGGACCTTCTGAAGAGCAGTCAGTGTTCTTAACTGCTGAGCCATCTTGCCAGCCCCGTGTGGAAATTCTTTAATGAAGGTTCTCTTGGTTGAATTTGGAGCACATGCCTGTGGTCCCAGCACTTGCGAAGTTAAGGCAGGAGGATCACCAAGAGTTCAAGGCTAGTCTGACTACGTGGTGAGTTTAACAAAGCCTGGGCAACTTAGTGAGACCGTGTTTCAACAATTACCATAATAAATCAGGCAAAATAAAATTTCTTATGATTTCAGGATACTTATAGGCTTGCTATTATTTTTAAGTTTTTGTTTTGTTTTGTTTTTTTAATGAATGTCCTTTGCTGCTTTCTAATGTGACCCTTTCTCTGACAGGAGAAAAGTTATACCTTCTAACCTCTCCCTGACATTATATGAACAAGTACCTGAAGAATTCTTAAAACACCAAGAACTAAATGGTAATAAGAAATTCTAGAACTCACATTCTTCTCCCCCTCCCCCTCCCCCTCCCCCTCCCCCTCCCCCTCCCCCTCCCCCTCCCCTCCCCCTCCCCCTCCCCCTCCCCCTCCCCCTCCCTCTCTCCCTGAGCCTATGCAGGTCACACTGGACTCAGACTTGCCACTCTTCTGGCCTGGTTGGTATCCCTTTTAATTTTTGCCCCCATTTTCTTGTGCTAATTTTCTTGGGGTCTATTCCAAATTTTACTGTTTTCCTCAAATTCTCACGTCTATCAGCTATTCTTTGGCTGTATTAAAGATATATATAAAAATTTAAAGTTTGCTTTTGTCTTAGGTCTCCAGTTCTCTCTAAGAGCTGTTGCTCAAGTGCTTGCCAGGCTAGCGTGAGAACGTGGCACGAGCCAGCTCCAGCGTTTATATTCATAAGTTTGGCATGGCTGTGCACGCTTGTAATCCCGGCCCTTGAAGGCAGAAGCAGGCAGATCCCTGGAGCTCGCTGGCCAGCCACTCTAGCCTCATTGGCAAGCCTCAGGTCTCAGTGAGAGACCTTGTCTCAGAAGACAAGCAGAGGGCTCACGAAGAATGACATTTGAGGCTGAACTTTGACCTTCGCACACTTGCACGTATGCACACACATGACTTGCTTATTTAAAATCTATGAAAGTAAACGTTTTACTTTCCATTTCTTTTCAACAGTATTTAGCATGAGAACTACCTCAACATCTTTTAAGTATACCATGTAGGGTTGCTCTTTATGCATATAATATTGTACAGAAGATCTCTAGAGTTTATCATATGCAATTGGAACTTTATGCCCATTTATGCCTCTTTTCCCCCTCCCCTAAGTCCTTAACAACCACTATTTAGTCTTTGCTTTTTAGATTGAACTGTTTCAGATAAGTGGTGTAAGTAGACTGGTCTGCCCTGGTGACTGGCTGTGACTGGCTGTGACTGGCTTATTTCACTAAGTGCAGCATCTTCCAGCTTGTTCTTATCAGTTCATATTACAATAGTTCTTTTATTTATTTATTTATTTAAAAAACAACTAAGTGAATAATATTCTGTGTATATACCTTGCTTAAAAATTAATTAATCTTTTGATGGCTGTAGTTTTTGTATTTTGATTCTATGTCTTGGCAACTGTGAATACTGCTGGTCACAGGTATGGAGGTGCTATCTTATTGAGATTCTGATTTAAAGTGTTTATTTATTTATTTATTTTATGGCTTCATGTAGCCCAGTCAGGCCTCAAACCCACAATGAGACAGAGGATGAGATAGCTCCATGTGAGCCAGGCTGGCCTCAAATTCGCAATGAAGTGAAGGGTGAGATGGCTTTATTAGCCCAGGCAGTCCTTAGACTCACAAAGAGGTGGAGGATGAGATAGCTTTTTTTCTATTATTAGATATTTTCTTTATTTACATTTCAAATGTAATCCCCTTTCCTAGTTTTCGCTCTGAAAATCCCCTATCCCCTCCCCTGCTCCCCAACCCACCCACTCCCACATCCTGGCCCTGGCATTCCCCCTATACTGGGGCATAGAGCCTTCACAGGACCAAGGGCTTCTCCTCCCATTGATGACCAACTAGGCCATCCTCTGCTACATATGCAGTTAGAGCCTGAGTCCCACCATGTGTTTTCTTTGACTGGTGGTTTAGTCCCAGGGAGCTCTGGGGTTATTGGTTAGTTCATATTGTTGCTCCTTCTATGGGGCTGCAGACCTCTTCAGCTCCCTGGGTACTTTCTCTAGCTCCTTCACTGGGGACCCTGTCCTCTGTCCAATGGATGACTGTGAGTATCCACTTCTGTATTTGCCAGGCACTGGCAGAGCCTCTCAGGAGACAGCTATATAAGGCTCCTGTCAGCAAGATCTTGTTGCCATCTGCACTAGTGTCTGGGTTTGGTGGTTGTTTATGGGGTGGATCCCCAGGTGGGGCAGTCTCTGGATGGTCATTCCTTCAGTTTCTGCTTTATGTAGCCCAGGCTGCCCTCAGACTTAAAATGAAGTGAGGGATGAGATAGCTTCATGTAGTCTAGGCCGTCCTCAGACTCCCAATGAGGCAGAGAACGAGTTTTGCCTCTGACTGGCCTGCTCTGACTTCCAAGTGCTGGGATTGTAGGTATGCTGCTGTCATTCCCAGTGTAGCTGATTCCACTGTTTATTAAAAATAAAAGCTCAGAGGTAGGATTGCTACATCATATAGGTTTGTTTCTTCATAGAGAGGTAATAAAAACTACTGGGAAGACTTCCAACAATTCTTGCTTAATATCCACAGACTTATAAACACCTTTCACAGTCTCCCCTTCTCTCTCTTCAGAAATGGTTCCCTTTCAGCAGACCAATCCCTTTACATTTCATTTATACTTATTTATTTCTGCTTCTGCAGGGTCATATATATATATGCATTTATATATTAATGATATATGTGATAAATATACAATATGTTCATATAGATAATGTATAACATAAGTATATATAAGTGCATATAATATAAACAACAAATATATATTTATATATGCTATGTGTATATGTACTTGAGACTTGGTCACACAATGTAACTCTAGCCCACTATGTAGATCAGGCTGGCCTGGATCTCATGGAGATCCCCATGCCTCTGCCTCCCAAGTGCTGAGATAAAAGTCACAGTTAAGTCTTGTTATGCTCTGTATTTGAAGTTTCCCTTTCCGTTACTATTCTTCCTCCCCCTCCCTCCTCCTCCTCGTCTTCCTCCTCGTCTTCCTCCTCCTTCTTCTTTTTTAAATGTGTGTGTTTGGTTTTCCTGCATGTATGTCTGTGCACCATGTGTGTGTTCATGGAGGTCAGCAGAGGCATCCGATGCCCTAGAACTGGATTGATTCACAGACAGTTGTGAGCTGCAAAGAATGGAAACCTAGTCTGGAAGAACACCAGGGGGTTCTTAATCACTGAGCCACAGCTCCAGCCCAGCGACTCTTCTTAAATACTTTCTGTTTTCGTTAGTACCCCATTATTTTTGCTTCCCATTTTACTGAACTGTCTGTCTTCTACCTCCGTTCCTCCAACCCCCTTTATTGTTATTAATTTCCTTTCTCCCACCCCCTTTTCTATGACTTCCTCCTTTTATATTTGCCCATTTCCCTCCCTCCCTCCCTCCCTCCCTCCCTCCCTCCCTCCCTCCCTCCCTCCCTCCCAGGTTGACCTGGAACTCACTATGCAACCCAGGCAGGCCCTGAATTTTAATCATCCTACCCCGACTTTCCTGGCTATTGGATCTTTTTCTTGAATATTGTCTTCACTGAGCTAAACAAAATTCAATTCGACAGCCTTTTTTTTTTTTTTTTTAATTTTGAGGGGGAGGAGAATCTATACAGTATCGCTGGAAAGAGGAAAAATGAAAAACCTTGTCTTCTAGAAACAACAAGAACATAAAACGTGCTGTTTGCAATGCACCCCGTGTGCTGCGGGAGCAGAGAGGAAAGGCTTACTCTTCTGGACATACCTAAATCACAGTTAGATCTGAAAGGGAAAGCCTGGGCAGGCAATCGCACGAGTCTTTCTCCTGTGGGAGTGTGGGGCAGTCATGCTGGCTGCTCACTGTAATTAACCAAGTGTTCTCTGTGTGTGCAGCCCTTTCCAAGGGCTGTCTCATTTTCAGTAAAGTTCGCAGCGGTAAGATTTACGTGAACGACTTGCCAGTGGTCCTTCACGCCTTGAAGATTTCTACCAGTGATTCAGAAGTTCGTCAGGCGCTGAAGGCCGTTAGCATCGATGGTAAGTTGTCTCATCCTGCACGCATGAATGTCAGTTATGTTTATCTGGTTAATTATAGATGATGATAGGAAAGCTTAACGGCAAATACAACATGAAGCTTTTATAGCGTTTTAAAAGCATGGTTTACAACGACTAAAAAGCGATGCCTCAGGTGAACGTAGTTGGATTGATTACTGGTCTGGACTTTGATACAGTTTCATCATTGAACTACAAAGGGACTACTTTCATTTAGTTATTTTAATAGTGATGCCACATTAACGATGTAATAAATATCTGAGCCAGTCTCCCCAGATGAAACCCAAGATCTTCACAGTGATTTGCATCTAGTCATAAAGTCCACAAAGCAGCCCAATTTTTCAGTTTCTCCAGTTTGAGGAAAGTTCTATCCCGCCGAGTCCTTTTTTTTTTGGTTATTTGAGACAGGGTTTCTCTGTGTAGCCCTGGCTGTCCTGGAACTCACTCTGTAGACCAGGCTGGCCTTGAACTCAGAAATCCACCTGCCTCTGCCTCCCAAGTGCTGGGATTAAAGGCATGGGTTTTTATTCCCTTTTATATACTTTCAGTGTTATGGATATGTTTTCAGGGTATTTAAATATCTATTTAAATTTTTTTTTACAAAGTTTATCATGATGTATATAATCTTGATTTTTATATCAATATTATATAAAAAGATTCCTTTTGTATTTTTGTATCTACCTCTTGTTTGCTTAATCATTTGTATGCTGTTAGGCTGTGAAGCTACATCATGTTTTGTTTTTCTGTTGCCTGAATCTTTCTGGAATAAGCGCTTTGACATATGAGAGTGAAAGCCAGTGGAAGGCCTCGGTCTGCCAGTGACGTCTCCTGGCTCCACTGCCATCGAGTTGGGCTGCTTATTCCAGGAAGAAGACAGCTTCACGTCCACTATGTCACCGGTGAATGTGGGACTTCTTTCCAAGTCTGTCATGATACATGCCTTGATGTGTGTAACTTTTAAATTTGATTTCCTTACAATTTTCAAAACTGACTGTGGGAAGATAGTTTATGCCAAATTATGTTTCGAAGGTTTTGATTTATTTAAAAGAAGCACAGAAAAAAAAATTTCCTAATGTTTTATAGTCAGGTGGAGTACACATCATGACGTCAACATTCTTTTTTTTTTTTTTAAAGATCTATTTATTTTTATTATATGTAAGTACACTATAGCTATCTTCAGACACTCCAGAAGAGAGAGTCAGATCTCATTACAGATGGTTGTGAGCCACCATGTGGTTGCTGGGATTTGAACTTTGGACCTTTGGAAGAGCAGTCGGGTGCTCTTACCCACTGAGCTATCGCACCAGCCCGACGTCAACATTCTATGCCTGATTATATACGTCACAATTTTTAGGAGTCAAGAAAAACACACCATATCTTGGTGGTTATAAATATTTGTCATTTACATTAGTCTAGCTTACATTGAATGATGTCAGAATGTCAGAGAGAGAGAGAGAGAGAGAGAGAGAGAGAGAGAGAGAGAGAGAGAGAAATGAGAACTACCCTATAACCCAGCTCCTGGGTATCATCCAAAAACCCTAAATTACATATTAGAGATCCTTTAATGTATGGATGAAGAGATTGATTATTACAATGAGGGCTAGCAAGATGGCTCAGTGAGTAAGAGCACTTGCATGCAAGGCTAATGACCTGAGTTTGAAGCCAAGCATCTATAAAAAACTGGGTGTGACTGTGTACATGCCTAAAAGAGAAGCTGGGTGTGGTGGGAAACAACTTTTATCCCAGTGCTTGGAAGGTCAAAACAGAAGAATTAGGTTATCATTGGCTACATAATATGTTCTGGGCCAGCCTGGGCTACCTGAGACCCTGTCTTGAAAGTCCAAAGGAGAAAAAATGTCAATGAAAAGTACAAATACCCATGGGCCCTTTGGTTTCACTTTGATTTCTGAATATGACTTGCAGAAGCTGGCATACTTTTTTTGTTATGTGTCATTTTGGGGGCTAGAGAGATGTCTGGGGGCAATTAAGAATATTTGCTGTTTTGTAAAGGGCCAGAGTTTGGTTCCCAGCATCCATGCTGCATGGTTCAAAACCATTAGTAACTTCTGCTCCCAGAGATCTGATGCCCTCTTCTGACCTCTGCCCAAACTTACACTTACATGCAGATATCCCTCCACAAGTGCAAGTTACAAATATAAATTTGATGGAACCATGAATAAAGATCAGGAAAGTGCTGATAATCCCTGATCCTTGGCATTCAATTATGGAAATACTGTTTATTATTTAATATGGTATTTAAGTTCTTTCCTGGTCAGGTCTCTCTCTTTTATATACATATATATATGTCTATTCTCTATAGAATGGAAATGTGCGATGGCTCTTGTGGACAGGCAACGAGATTCTGATATCAGTAAATTACACTCACGTTTTCTGTTTGCATTTTAAGCTTAATGAGTTTTCTGACGCTCTCTGTCTCCTTGATTCTGAACCCTTTTTATAGTTAATGGAATCCTGGATTTTACAGAGTTCCTTAAGGTCATGAATGACACTTCTCCATCATCCTCTCAGGACCCAGGTAAAGATAATATCGATCAAAAGTATAAAAGAGAATGGTTTGGATAGCAACCGGTTTCAATGTAGGGCTAGAGAGAGCATCTTCTGTCTTCTTAGAACCTCATGTTCTTTTACTTGATAGAGTACACAAATTAGACAGGAGTTTTTAAAAAGTTTTTTTAATGTGAATCTCTTTTTCTCTGTCTGTCTGTCTGTCTGACTGACTGTCATCTCTGTCTTTGTCTGTCTCTGTCTCTCACCCTCTCTCTCCCATATGTGTGAAGGTACCCACAGAGGCCAGAAGAGGGCATCAGATACCATGGACCTGGTGTGAGTCCTGGGTACCAAACTGGAGTTCCCTGAGAGTGGCAAGCACTCTTAACTGCCGAACCATCTCTTCAGCCCCTGATTTTCGTTTTGTCATTAAAGACATTTAACAATTTAGAGCCAGTAAGATGGCTGAATAGGTAAAAGCATTTGCTACTCAAACTTGACAACCTAATTCAAAATCTCTGAAACACACACACACACACACACACACACACACTGACCCCTGGGTCACTGCAGCAGTATAATTTTCTATTGTTAAACTCCTGTTTTTCCGTATGTAACTGGTAAACAACTAGATGAATTATTTCATTTTTTTATGTATGTCTATGTTCTTGTGTATATATAGGTGTACACATAGGGGTCAGAGGACAACTTGAGTGCTGAGTCTGGCTTTCTACCTTATTTGGGACAGCCTCTTGTTCTTCCTACTGGGTACACTAGGCTCACTGGTTTCTAGCCCTCTGCTTCTCACCACAGGGATTACAGACCAGTGAAACCATGCCTGGTCTAAGGGCGTCTCAGGGGACCAGAACTCAGGTCTTCACACTTTGTGGTAAGCTTTTAACCAACCAAACCATCTCCCTTGCCCTTAGATGGAGTCATTTAAAAAAAATTGTGTGTGTGTGTGATCCAGAAATTAAATTAGGTTGTCAGACTTGAGTAGCAAATGCTTTTACCTACTAGGCCATCTTACTGGCCCTAATCTAAGTTTTTAAATGTTTTTTATGACAAAAACAAATCAGGGGCTGAAGAGATGGTTCAGCACTTAAGAGTGCATGTGTGCACGCACACACACATGCTCGCGCGCGCGCACACAAACACACACACACACACACATGCACGCTCGCACACGCGCGTGCACACACACACGCTCGCACACGCGCGTGCACACACGCTCGCACTCGCGCGCGCACACACACGCTCGCACGCGCACACATGCTCGCACATGCACACCATGGTGTGTGTGTATAGGTCAGAGGACAACTTTCAAACTTTGCGGATTCAGTTCTCCCCTTCCACATGAGTTCTGGGGGACTGAACTCAGGTTGTCAGACCTGTTAGTTAAACACTTTTACCTGTGGAGCCATTTCACTGGCCCTGAGACTGGTATAATTTTGATTATCTAAACTTCTCTACAGAATATTTTATAAAAAGCATCTTCTTTCCCTGGTTAACCACAAACCTCTATTCAGGCAAACCTCCATTTTTGTGTATGCATTTTTGTTCTTGTGTGTGCTTGTTTTCGGTTGAAGTTGTGTTTTCTTCTCCACCGATAGTTCTTTCTCCACTCTATTAAAAATCAGCATGTAACTTCTCCCTGAACCTTCAGATACTTATTGACTTCTCAGTTATTTATTTTGGATTACAAGTAAACAATGAAGCTATTGTAAGCACTGTTGATGTTAGTTATAGAAACAATACTTCCAAAACTCTGAGACTGCTAGTGTTTTCCATTCCCATTAGGCAAGATCAATTTCTTAGCTCAGTCCTTGGGATCATGTATTTTACAGTCAATCAGACTGTGTTGTCTTAGACTTGAGAATACGAGAGTGTGGTGTAGTATTCTTATTCCAGGAAATGCAAGCAAAACTGCTTTTAATTCACTCACCCAAAGTTATTAAATGCCTGACTGTGTACAATAGATAAGATACTTGCTTTATTTCCCCCCACCCCCTTTTGATTCTCTACCTCCTATTTAGATTTTCCTTCAAGTTCCCATGATACTGGGCTTCTTTGTTTAGTTGTCATCCAACTTAAAGCCTTTTTTTCTATCCACCTATGTGTGTAGACTTGTAATACTTCATAGCTATAAAGTATCGCTTATATTTTAGTGCCTAGTTCTTGAGTTTGTTTATTTATTTATGTTCATTTTTTATTGGTTATTTTATTTATTTACATTTCAAATGTTATCCCCCTTCCCAGTTTTCTCCTCCACAAACCCCCATCCCCTCCCCTTCCCTCTGCTTCTATGAGGGTGCTCCCCCCCACTCCTGCCTCAGCGTCCCAGCGTTCCCCTACCCTGGGTCATCGAGCCTCCACAGGACTGAGGGGCTCCCCTCCCAGTGATGCCTGATAAGGCAGTCCTCTGCTACATATCCAGCTGGAGCCACGGGCACCCCCTGTGTACTCTTTGGTTGGTGGTTAGTCCCTGGGAGCTCTCAGGGGTCTGATTGATATTATTGTTCTTCCTAGGGGTGTTCCTTCAGTCTTACCCTAACTCTTCCAATAGGGTCCCTGTGCTCAGTCCCATGTCTGGCTGCATGCATCTGCATCTATATTGGTCAGGCTTGGGCAGAGCCTCTCAGGGTACAGCTATACCAGGCTCTTGTCAGCAAGCTCTTCTTGGGATTAGCAATATTTATTTTGTGTTTATGGTCAAAATGTCTTGAGAGTAGTCAAGATCTCATATTTCCCATATTCCTTTTAAAACAAAATAAAAAATAATATATTATCTAAAATTTAGATATAAGATGTCTAAGCATTGAACTCTAAAAGAACTTCAGCTCTTTCTAGCTTATTATAAGTTTAATATTCACTTTAGAATATTTTTATCCTATTTTGAGACAGGGTCTTTTGTCATCTAGACTGATTTTGAATTTGCTATGTAGCTGAGGCTGGCTGTGAATTCTTGATTTCCCCAGCTCTGCCTCCTAAGAACTTGGATTACAAGCCTGCACCACTACATCCAGTTAGAATACTTTCTAAAACACCACTGTTGCTCACAAATACATGTATATGTAATACAAATGTGTTTTCAAGGCACACAAATGACCAATTAGTAGCAAGGGAGAATCAGAGAGCCTAGGTCTTACAGAATCTAAAAAACAAACAAACAAACAAAATACCCCCAAACAAAACAAACCATCAAAGCATACTATCGGGAATCAAGAGATCTCTCCCTATTTTCCTCACTGGTAAGGTGCCCAGATCCTATAAATAATTCCTTACTCAAGATCCTATAAGTAGCCATATTTAAACATCCGTTCCACAGTAGCAACAAAAGACTTGAAAGTAGAGGGGGAAGGGAAGGGTGAGTGTTCAGATCGGGAGCAAGAGGGGGGAATGCAGGTGAATATGGTGGAAGTATGGTGTGTGTGTGTGTGTGTGTGTGTGTGTGTGTGTGTGTGTGTGTGTGTGTATGGAATGTCACAACGAAACCTGTGCGCCTGGGGTAACCTTTTCCTCACTAGGTGACTGGTACGAAATCAGGCTGTTCTCCGGGAAGAGCTGTCCATTCTTGCAGTTCCATAACTTTTGTTCATTTTTTTTCCCTCCAGAATTTCAAAATGCCTTGAAGATATTTTCTAAGGTGAAAAGTGGCCGAGTGGCCACCACTGACGTGGCTGCTGTTTTGGAAAGCATGGATATCTCAGTGAACCCCGAGATGATCAAGGATGTGATACAGCATGCTTATGAGGACAGTGAGTTATCTGACTTTTTCAAATCAGTTCTGCCACACACTATTAGCCTTCATGTCTTCTTTTCTCCCTTGACTTTACCGTTTGCTACTGGTACTGCTTACTGATACCGGCATAAAAAAAAATCAGCGTGGAAGACACACGAGAATGTTCTACAGTTGTTCTAGTTTGATATATTTTTGAAAGTTCATAAAATGAATTAAAAAAAAATCTCATCATGGCCAGGCAGGGTCTCAAAACACTTTTAATCTCAGTTCTTGGGAGGCAGAGGTAGGCAGACCTCCAGGAGTCTGGTTTCTATGAGTTTCTGGCCAACCAGGGTTAGTCACATAGTAAGACTTAATCTTAACACACACACACACACACACACACACACATTGCAACACTGAGGTGGTGAGATAGCTCAGTTGGTGAAGGGCTTGCCTTGTTAGCACGAATACTTGACCACACAATGTGACATATATATGTATATATGCACACATATGTATATATACATATATATGTATACACACAATAAAAATAAACTAGAAATTAAAATCTTAAAACATCCAGCCTCATCTTGTTTTCAGTGGTCATTTCTTGTCTTTATAAATGAGTCATTTCTTATAGGACAAAGGAGGACTGTTGACTTCAGAAATGAGACACAGAGTTCTTGAATTAATAGAGAATTATTATTCTTGTGTCATTTTGATTAACATTTCCTATCCTGTCTGATTATCCTCTATGCAACACAGCTTGACTTCAAATTTTATACAAATTTATGAGATGTTCTATATCATGCTGATATTTGCCCAGAGGATAGACAGCCTACAATAGATTGGTTAGTGATTGATGAAATGATTTATTCATTCAACAAGCCAGTTAGTTATTTAATACCTACTATGCCTGGAGTAATGATAGGTGGAATAAAGATAACAATAAAGGTGAATAAAACACAGTTATAGTGTAGAGAGGACCATAGAAATGATACTGCTCTGTGGTGAATACCTATAGTCAGCCTTGCGTAAGGCTGCTGCTGTTGGACACAGAGGAGCTAGAACTGAGCTATGAATAGTTCCATAAGTTTGCTATTTATCTATCTGCATAAGTTGTTTGGGCTACAGATATGTATACACACCACATGCACGTACCCACAGAGGCCAGAAAGGGATTGGATCCCCTGGAACCAGAGCTTACAGACAGCTGTGAGCCGCCATGTGGGTGCTGTGGACTGAGCTTTGGTCTTCTGCGTGTGTGACGTGTTCTTAACTCATTTCTCCAGCCCCACGCCTTTGTGTTTTTGAGGCAGGATCTCACTCTGTATCTCAGACTCGCCCAGAAATCATTCTGTAGCCTTAGGCTGGCTTTGAATTTGTGGAAATCCTTCTGCTTTGGCCTCCCAGAGCTCTGGGTTATTATCTATGGTGAGCTCTTGCATGATAAGTGTGTGTAGTATTCATAAAAGAGGAGACTTCCAGAGACAAATTTCAAGCCATATTGTTTGATAGTCTTTAGGGTCTGCCCTACCAGGACAACTGATCTATGTGGAATATTGTAGAACCTTATGTTTTGATTTATGGATTCTCATCTAAGTCTTCAGGTCTCCAGATCTCCATGTGATTTGGGAAGGTAGACTGAGCAAATAAAAGTCGTCTCAAAGGATTTCTGTAGAAATTGGCTGCAAACATCTATCAGAGAGCTTGTAATTATAAATAGGGGGGTGAAGTAGAAGCTGGAGTCATCTTCAACGAGTCTACATTGTACAGTTCTCTTAGTTTAAACTCTGAGATATTTCTGAGACATACTGCCCTACTTTAATCCACTTTAATGAGCGTACCTTTTCTTTGAGACTACGGCAGTTCAGCCTCCCAAGTCTACCCATAACAGCTTTGATCCTTTTGCACTCTGGGCAGAATGATCAAAGCACAGATCTGGTCATATTACCCTCCTGGTGTAATGTTCAACAACAGCTCTGAGGATAAAGAACATTTGAGGTGATATTCCAGGCTGTGCTGGCTAGTTTTATGTTACTTTGACAGAAGCTATCAGAAGTTATCAGAGGGGATATCTGTTGAGAAAGTGCCTCTATAACAGGCCATAGGTAAGCCCATTGTGGGTGGTGCCATCCCTGGGCTGATGGTCCTGGGTTCTGTAAGAAAGCTGGCTGAGTAAGCCACAGGAACAAAGCAGTAAGTAGCATCCCTCCATGGCCTCTGCATCGGCTCCTGCCTCCAGGTTCCTGCTCTGTTTGAGTTCCTGTCCTGACTTCCTTCAGTGATGAATACTTTCCTGTCAGGTTGCTTTGGTTATAGGCACATTTACTAGGAAAATTGCCTTGTATTAGCTGCCATTTATTTAGATCTTCAGTTCTATTTCAGAACCCATTCTTGATTTCTGTGTCCTTTTAGAATTGCAGCTACATATGGTACCTTTTCCTGCCAAATAGCCATTGTTTTTTAAAAAATGTCCTTGACTATTCCTCTCTTCATACACACACCATACATTATCACACAGAAGCTTCTTGCCTTTCAATATTAAAATCACCCCTGTGTGTTGGGAGTACCTCAGGCATGCTAGCAAAACACTCCGCCAGTGCTATATCTATCTCCAGGACCCATGAAAATTGTTTAAATAGATGTGTTTGATCATGAGAGTTAAAATCAACTGGGCAGTACCTAAACTGTGCAGAGAGACAAGTTAAAGTACACACAATGAGAAAATAACAGAAACTTGGCACAGAGTTATGGTTTAGAAGTAGAAGATTGATGGAGAAGTAGATGGATTGGGATCAGTACAAATTCAGACTGAAACGTAATTGTATGCTTTTCTCATTAGTTACAAATAATTGGGAGACACTGATGAAAGCAGAAAGGTTTCTAAGTTCTGTGTTGGTTCTCCTTATGATGGAGAGAAGATAGAGTCTGTGGATGGTGGCGTAAGATTAAGGATCTATGGGAGCTGGGTGTGTGTGGTGGCACATGTCTATGATCCTGTCACATGTGTGCGATCCTGGCACATGTCTGTGATCCCCACACATGGATATTATACTGGTACATGCCTGTGATCCTAGTACATGCCTGTAATTCCCATACTTGTTCCAGTTTGGGGCCAGCAGGGACTATACAGTCAGTTCCAGGCCAACTTAAGTTATAGCATCAGATTTTAAATCAAAAATAAAGCAAAAACAATCTACGAGGGTAGAAAAGTTGACTTCAGAAATAAAAACTGCTTAGGAGCCTTCAGTATTTAGGTGGATATAGATTTTTGATACCATATGGTATGGGGGTAGGTCTCAAGCTGTTTGGCTTACATATTAAGGGACACAAAGATTTGGAACATCACTTATGATACACATGTAGAGGGATTGACTCTTTAGATGCTCTTGAGTAGATTTTATTTATACACTGTCACTCTCTTCAGACACACCAAAAGAGTGCATCAGATCTTGTTGCAGATGGTTGTGAGCCTCCATGGTTGCTGGGAATTGAACTCAGGACCTCTGGAAGAGCAGTCAGTGCTCTCAACCACTGAGCCATCTCTCCAGTCCCATCAAAATCATTTTTAAGTGGTAGGAAGTAGATGTTTTGCTAAGAGTTGGGGAAATAATTGAAATACGCATTCTCCTTTCTTGAGCTCACAGTCTAGAAACTGAGACAAAGGAGTAAATGCTTGAAGTTCTATCTATAGTAAATCATCAAAAAATATTATAAAATGCTAACCAGATTATCTACCATAGACACTTAAAGTGCGATTCTTTCCTTTAATGAAGAAAACTACAGTCTTAATTTGTTACTTCATTGTGTACTGAGTTACTAGTGAACAGTTTCAGATAGTACTCAAAGCTCATAGTGGCTGCCCCCCTGATGCCGCTTTCCCACGCTTCTGAATCATATTCGTATTGTATCCAGGTTGGCAGCTATATCTATGTTCAAAAATAATGCAAATACTTTAAATTCCTCTTTCTATTACAGATTACCACACTATGGACATTGGAGACATTATATTTACTTTGGATGAACTACAACGGCAGTATGAAGATGTTTGTAAGGCATCTCATGTGGCTCTACCTTTTGTTTATAAGTAATCTTTAAGTTAGCTTCTAGCCTACAGTTAAAAAAAAATCTTTTAATGGGGAGTAAACCTCTATTCCTAACTTTCTAATCAGGGAGGCCAAAATATAACATCCTGTAAGCATTCCTTCTTCACATCTTACTACGAGTATCGCACTGACACTACTTCTTCACACAGTCTTTACTATTTCTGATTATTTGGTACAGTTCTTCATTAATTACATCCCTTTTGATCTTTTGATGTACTTCATGCCACATTTCAAATATTCATTTGTTCAAACATAAATTTGTCAAGGTTATCCCAATAATTATAAAAGTTCTGCAGTTTGGTTAAGCTTATTACAAAAACAAGCTCTATCTTCAATTTCCCCCAACTTAGGTTTTCCAGGGACAGCAATTATTTGACTATTTTAGCTGACTCCTTGCTCTCCATACTTAGAATTTATTGTTGATTTTTTTTTTACTAAAATTAATTGACAAATATATACACTTATGTGAAAAAGTATGATAACTTTTGTAATGGACACACTTTTTGATCGAAGATAATTATTTGTATTAGGAACTGTCAAACTTTTAAGAATTTTTCAAATTTTTGAGAGTGTGAGCTTCCTGTTCTGTCCTCAGCATCCACACTTCTCACACACAAGTCTATTCTTCCAAGATGCTTATGACCAATGTAAGGAGCGCCACATTCAGTCCTGATGTTAATAAACCTCTGAGAACACTGCGTATAGCTGAGGTACATAGCACTTCTTTCTGATTGTATAACATTAATCCCATTCTTCGAATTAATAATTGTCATTTATTTATCTGCTTGTTCTTTTTTAAAAGCATCTTTACTACTGATTTGACCTCAAATGTTCTCAAATGTCCAACAGTTATCTTTGTAAGTTTGGGTGTACCAGATATTCTGTCAGCGCTGTCTTAATGCCCAAACTTGTCTTTCAGTACTCGGATACAGAGTTCCGACAACTTGCATGCTGGGGAACTACTGGATTTTGTTGATCTTTGCATCTTCTGGACGTTTACATTCAAGGCTTCCCTGTTGCTTATTTTCTAGGCTCTTCACTTCCCTATCCGATGTTGTCTTTGTGTTTAACTAATAGAGAAACATTTAATTGTATTACTTGGTTTTATAAAAACAGATATGTATTTTAGAAATGGATTATTTTTCAGATGAATGTTTCTCAAATTCTTCTTTCAGTCTGCAAACTACTGTTTCCTAAGCTATCTAGAAGTGTCTTAGTTTAATATAATCCCATTTACCTGTTTTTTTTTCCTTTTGGCATCATATAAAAATTGTTGCCCTTATTAATGGCTTGAAACATTTTTCTGTGTTTTCTTCAAGTAGATTCATGGTTCGAGATCTTAGTTTATGTTTTTGATCTTTTGATTTTTATATGGAGAATTTCTGAATTCATTATTATGTGTAGTAATGGAATCTTAAAGAGCTTTCCATTTGTAAGCTCTAGTCATCTGAAAACAGGAACAATTTGTGCCTGCCCTACAATTTGGGTGTCACCTTTCCTGTCTGTTCCCTATTGCTATGGCTAGGATTTCTAGTGCTGTGCTAGAAAGAGTGAGCCTGACCTTAAAGGAAAAGTTTTCTACTTTTCAATATCAAGTAAGAAGTTAGGTAGGGCTTTGTCATATGTCGCTTTTATGTGTTTAAGACTATTGCATTCAAAGGTTATATCATTAAATAATGTTCAGCTTTATCAAATACTTTTTGTGCATCTATTGAAATTACCATGTTATTTTTATCTTTTATATTGCTTAAAGTTTTAAATTATATTATTGTATTAATGTGTCTCAGATAGGGTATACAAGTTTGCCATTCACACATACAGATCAGAGGACAGTTTGCAGAAGTCAGTTTTATCTTGCCATGATGTGGGTCCTGGGGATCAAACTCAAGTTGTCCAACTTGGTGGCACGCACCTTTACCCACTGAGCAATCTTGCCAGTCCTCCTTTAGGCTGTTAATATATACTATATTTATAGGCTTCTATGTGATGGTCCAACTTTGCATATCAACTATAAATGCCACTTGGACATGGTGGTAGATCCTTCACAGTGGCTAGTATTTGTTGAAAATGTTTGCATCTGTGTTTCTTATGGTGTTTTTCTGGCTTTGGTGTCACAGTGATCCCAGCCTTATGAGTTTATAGGGGCAGGAGAGAGACAGCTCAGTAGTCAAGAGTATATACTGCTCTGATAGGAGACCCAAGTTTGCTTTCCCAGCACCTATATTGGGTGACCCACACTGCCTGTGATTCCAGATCTAGGATCCAGCTTCTTCTTTGGACTCTTGGTATCTGCATTCACACGAACACCCCATCCATATGCACATAATTAAAAAACAAAAGCTCATGAAAAATAAAATGAATTTAGAAATATTTCCTCTACTTTAATTTTTGGGATGTGTTTATATATTAGTTCTTGAAAAGTTTGTTGATATTTACTAGTGATACCATTGCATCCTGGGGTTTCCTTTGATGATACTTTTGTTATTGATCTGTCATTTTATTTGTTATTGATCTGTTTAAATATTTCATTTTCTTTATGATGATAGAAAATGGAAAATGATATATTTCTTGTGATTTATCCTTTTCTAGATTATTCAATTTGTTGAAGTGAAATATTCTATAGTAGCCATTTGTGAACATCTGGGTTTCTGTGGCATTTAGTTATGTCTTCTCTCTGATGTTTTTGTTCATTTGAGTCTTATATTTTCTTGGTTTAGTTTTTAATATTTTTTTGTGGTGCTGTTAAAAAAGGAAAGAAAAAGAGTGTTGTAGCACACCTCTGTAATCCTTGTTCCAAAGAGGGGAGACAGATCCATGGGGTTCACTGGCCACAGAGATCCATGGGGCTCACTGATCACCAGCCTATTTCACTTGGCAAGCTCCAGGCCAGTGAGAAACATAGTCTCAAAAACCAAGGTGCATAGTACCCAGGAAGGAACCACACCCAAGGTTGTCCTCTGGCTTCACATGCACACACATGCACGCGCATGCTCTCTCTCTCTCTCTCTCTCTCTCTCTCTCTCTCATACACACACACACACACACACACACACACACACACACGACCATATGTATGCACGCCCCATAAATGTGCATGTATAAGCATGCACTCATACAAACCTATAATATTGATATGTGAGTTACATAGCATCAATTATAGTAATAATCTGAGTCTATGAATTTTTACTAGAGTGTTACATTTTCTTGTGTCTCTATGTTACTAATTAGTTCCTTGGGATTCAGGATTTCAAGATCCTGGGTTATCCTCAAACTTACTTTGTAGCCAAGTTTTGACCTTAAACTCCGAGTTCTCTTACCTCTGCCTGCAAGTGTCAGGGTTACAGGTCTGCACAACCATGCCCGCCATGCTTTGGCATCTTTCATGCTGTTTAATAATTCTCCTTTTGTATTTGCTGTTTGGTTCTTTGCCTATAATGGGTCTTGATGTCATCTTGTTTGGGTTGAATCTTATGGGAGTCTTCAGATTTTCTGGTACTTGAATATTTCCCAAGATTTAGAAAGTTTTCTTTTTTATTAATTAAAAAATGTTCTCTTTCTAATGACTCCTTGAATCTTGCTTTTTAAACGTGTATATTTATAATTATCTAATTATGTGTATATTTGTGGTGGCTATAGGTAGATATGTGCATTTGGGTGCATTTTGTCTGCAGAGGCCGGAGGTGTGTGATCTTCCTGGAGTTGGTTACAGGTGGTTTTGAGTCAGCTGATGTGGTTGCTGGGACTCGGACTTGGGTCCTCTGGAAGAGCAGTTCATGCTCTTTATAGCTGAGCCATCTCTCCAATCCCCATTCTCTTGCTCTGTATGTAAACTTTCTACCTTCTTTGTTTTTTTCTCCTCACACACTCCCCATAAATTGGAATGTTTAATTTTAATCCTGTACCACAAATCCACTAAGTTTTCTTTGTTCTTTTTTAATTATTTGCTTTTCTTAGGATTACACACTGTAGTTTCCGACTTTGAGATCTTTCTCTACTTGGTTGGTTCTGCTGTACTTTGTCATATATGTATATATATATATATATATATATATATATATTCTCATGCATTGCATTTAAGTTCCAGATTTCTTATTTTTATAAATTGATTTTCTACATTAAGTTTATAATTTTGGATACTATCTTTCAGATGCAATAGGATTAGTTTTTGTGTATCATGAAAATTTTCTTATATTTCTTAAATCTTGAAATCTTCTTCAGGCAATTTGTGTTTTTGCATTTTGGGGGGAATCAGCTAGGTGGGGATTTTTGTCTTCCTCTAGTAGTGTTCTGCAATTTTCAAACTTCTTGTTGCTTTGTGATGATGATTATGACAGAAATAGGACTTTTTTTTTTTCCAAGCTGATTTCTGGAAAAGTCATTGAGAGATGACAGCCAGCCTAGCCAGGTAATAGGCAGACCATTTTACAAGGTACAAATTTCAAAGCAGGAGTCTTAAAGATTTTTTAAAGTTTATTTCATTTTGTATGTACTAGTGTTTACTCTGCATGTGTGTGTACGTGTGTGTGTGTGTGTGTGTGTGTGTGTGTGTGTGTGTGTATGCCTGGTGCCTACAGAGACCAGAAAAATGAGTAGGATTCCTTGCAACTGAAGTCAGGGATGGTTGTGAACCCCATGGTCTGGAAGCAAACCTTGAGTCCTCTCCAAGAGCAGTAAATGCTCTTAACTTCTAAGTCATCTCTTCAACCTTCAAAGATTTAATTATTATCAATTTACACCATCTTTAGTGACTTTAAGAACTGTAGAACTCAAATATTTATCTTCAGTTTATTTTCGTACAGCTCAAACTATGAAACTTTCATTTTCTAGGAGAAATGGCTTCATATTCAAGATTGCATTGCTGCTCTGTCAAAATGTTGTATTTCGTCTGATTTCTAGGCATGTGGCAATCTGATAGAGTTGGGTTGAGGGTCAAGTATTGAGAGTCTTGAAGTGTGTGGAAATGTGTTGTCATTCATAAGGCGGTCTTCTGAACCAACAAATGAAGTTGTGATGTCGGACATTGGGTTATTGTATTCTAGAGTTGTGACTTCTGTACCTACAAACACGGAGAACATTCATGAGAATAATTATTCGGATTTTAGATTTATTAACAAAATCTTCCCTTCTGCAACTTCTTCTAGCTCTGCACACTCACAATGAGGGTATTGCTAACTGTGTTATCTTCTTACCCTGTTATTTTTCTAAATCGAGGAGTAGAGAACGATGCAGCCCCACAGAGTATTTCTTTTAACTCTAGATTTGAACAAATGTATTTAAATAAAATAAGGTGTATTGGTTAATAGTTTGATCATTTAATCACCAACCCTTTCAACTCTGTTAAACTTTGTTTTACACATTTAAGTGATTCATCATTTCTGTAATGGGCTTTATGAGGGCTTAGTGAATTTGTTTGAAATGTACAAATCATACAAATAAATGATAGAGCAGAATATATTTCTCTTATTTAGCAGTTATGGATGAAGCTACTTCAGGTAAAAGAGCATCAACTATCCCAGGACACCACCCACAACAGAAGAAAAGCAGTTTACTTTCCAGAATGCCCGAACCTAGCACACCAAAAAACCAGACTGTGCCTCCCCAACCACATCCCAGTAAAACCACTGGGAAGCAGGATGAGGCTGAACTTAAACTCTCCAAAAGATCTTCAGAGACAAGACGGCTCTCAAGTGGGATCATCAGCGATTCTGTGGGACTTCAGGAATCACAGATAAAGATTCATGATTCAAAGTCTAAATCACCTTCCTTGAAGAGTACTCCAAGTCTCAGTAAGTTACCGGATAGACGTGATTCAAGCCTCAAGAAGTCACCGGATAGAAGTGATTCAAGCCTCAAGAAGTCACCGGATAGACGTGATTCAAGCCTCAAGAAGTCACCGGATAGACGTGATTCAAGCCTCAAGAAGTCACCGGATAGAAGTGATTCAAGCCTCAAGAAGTCACTGGATAAAAGTGATTCAAGTCTCAAGAAGTCACTGGATAAAAGTGATTCAAGTCTCAAGAAGTCACTGGATAAAAGTGATTCAAGCCTCAAAAAATTACTGGATAAAAGCGATACAAGCCTCAATAAGTTATTGGATAAAAGCGATACAAGCCTCAAAAAGTTACTGGATAAAAGTGATTCAAGCCTCAAGAAGTCACCGGATAGAAGTGATTCAAGCCTCAAGAAGTCACCGGATAGAAGTGATTCAAGCCTCAAGAAGTTATCGGATAGACGTGATTCAAGCCTCAAGAAGTCACTGGATAGAAGTGATTCAAGCCTCAAGAAGTCACCGGATAGAAGTGATTCAAGCCTCAAGAAGTTATCGGATAGACGTGATTCAAGCCTCAAGAAGTCACTGGATAAAAGTGATTCAAGTCTCAAGAAGTCACTGGATAAAAGTGATTCAAGCCTCAAGAAGTCACCGGATAGAAGTGATTCAAGCCTCAAGAAGTTATCGGATAGACGTGATTCAAGCCTCAAGAAGTCACCGGATAGAAGTGATTCAAGCCTCAAGAAGTCACCGGATAGACGTGATTCAAGTCTCAAGAAGTCACTGGATAAAAGTGATTCAAGTCTCAAGAAGTCACTGGATAAAAGTGATTCAAGTCTCAAGAAGTCACTGGATAAAAGTGATACAAGCCTCAAAAAGTTACTGGATAAAAGTGATACTTCTATCTCAGAATATCAGAAGTTGGCTATGAGGAGGCTGTCCAGCACTCTACATTCTGCTGCGTCTACAATCAGTGCCTTAGGTCAGTACCATATGCCTAAGTCAGGACTTAGGTTTCCGAGCACTTCAGTCTATGTAGAAATGAGCAGCATGGGTCATTAACTGAATACTTAAACATTTTCCCTGAATAGTTAACATTTTAATTGTCAGCCTGTGTAACCACTACTTTTGGTATGCAGACTCTAGTACATGTTATTCTGTGATTTTGATGATAATTCCTGGGAAAGGTGGAGACAGACAGATCTTTAGATAGAGATTCCTGGCCAGACAGCTTAGCCTAAACAAAGATCTCTATGCCCAGTTAAAGACCCTGTTTCAAAAATCGTGGCCTACAGCACTTGAGGAACAAGCCCCAAGGTTGACCTTTGACCTCCACATTCACAGGCACACATGTCCACATACAATCCCATAACATGCACACTTACACACACACACACACACACACACACACACACACACACACACACACACACACACACGGAAAGAGAGAGGAGGTGGGGAAGAAGAAAAGTAGGTGCATTTTTCTTTGGTAAGCTTTTTTTTGTAGTTTATTAGAATATGTAAGAAATTGGTGAAATTTTGTTTAGAGTCCTACAATTCAAATATGTGACGATAGCCCTGGTATGTCAGGTATTGTTTTTTTTAATGGATGGAAAATGTATATAAAAAAGAATGATTACTACTATACTTCTTAGGTATCTTATGCTGTAAGGCCCTCATCAAAGATAATTATTTCCCATTTCTGTTCTGCCTCCATCAGAGAAGTACCTTGTATGGAACTTATGCACTTGTTATAGTCTGGTGAAGTTATTTTGCCATGTCTTTTCTCTTAAAAAAAAAAAAACAACAACTTTAAGGGACCTAGTATGACCATACTCCGGAAGACCCAACAAGCAGCTGAAAGAGATGCAGATATTTGCACCCAACCAATGGACAGAAGCAGCTGACCCCTGTTGTTGAATTAGGGAAAGGCTGAAAAAAGCTGAGGAGAAGGGAGACCCTGTAGGAGGTCCAACAGTCTCAATTAATCTGGACCCCCGAGATCTCTCAGACACTGGACCAAAAACCAGGCAGCATACACCACCTGATATGAGGCCCCCAACACACATACAATAGAGAACTGCTGGGTCTGTGTTCATTCAGAGGTGACATACCTAACACTCAAGAGACTGGAGTCCCCAAGGAGTTTAGAGGTCAGGAGGGGTTGGGGGTGGGGACATCCACGTGGAGACAGGGGTGTGGGGAGGAAGTATGGGATATGGAACAGTTGGAGGGTGGACAGGGTGGGGGAATAAAATATGGAGTGTAAATAAATTAATTTAAAAAATCCTTTAAAAACAAACAGCATTTAACGCAGTAGTTAAAAAATAAGGATTACTGAAAAATAAATGATTCATACACTAACAATAACGTAGTTGAAAAAAGAATTATATCCATTAAGGAAAACTATGGTTATTTATTGTGATCCCTCTACTACTTTGCTGCAATTTCTGTGTGTTCAGTAAGAATCAACGTCCCAGGTTTACAGAGTAACAGAGTAGCAAACATTTAGTCAGTGGATAGAAGAGGCCTTCACAAGCCAATGTCTGCCTACCTGGCTTTATTAAATCAAATGATGTCACCTACCACTTCCATATGATGTTCTGTATGTAAGGAGGAATGGAGCCATTCATTTGATATAAATATCTTTCTTAAAAATATTGATAGTGGGCTGGAGAGATGGCTTAGCGGTTAAGAGCACTGACTGCTCTTACAGAGGTCCTGAGTTCAGTTCCCAGCAACCACATGGTGGCTCACAGCTATCTGTAACAGGATCAAATGTCTTCTTCTGGTGTTTCTAAAGACAACTACAGTGTACTCACATAATTAAATAAATAAATAAATAAATAAATAAATAAATATTAAAAAATATTGATGGTAATGGGAATTCTATGACATGTGACTGCTTCCATGATTAAATGAGAAAAACTAACCCTTTATTTAAAACTGACATTATATTCACAACAGTTATAAATATAGTGCAACTATTTCCAAATACCCTTCACCTGTTTTTTCTATGTTTTAATATCTTATATATTCATGGCACAATGATCTGAATAATGAAATTAACATTGATATAAATTCTTACTGGCTTTTGACCTTATTCAAATATTATTAATTGTCTAAGGAACATCCTTTTTCTGATCACAAACTGACCCAGGATTATACATTATATTTAGTGACCAGGTCATCTCCATCTTTCATTCTAGAATGTCTTCTCAGTTTTTCATGGTCTTGACACTAGAGGAATAGTGACCATACAAAAATTTATATTTTCCTTGTATTTCTTTATGCATACATTCAGGTTATATATTTCTTATCTGAATGCCATGGAAGTGATATTGTCCATTCGTGTATGCCCATAGGATTTTGTTATGTGAAAATGAACATTCAAAGCATAGCAAGGGCCAACTTATGGGCAGGGAAAGAACCCTTAATAATGTGAGTGGAGTTCTGGAATTTAAACAAAATACATTGATGCTTTGATGTCTTCGACACCTAAACTATGTTTGAATCAGAGGCGAGCAGCCTGGGCCACTTCAACAGGTTGCTTTCTCCGCACAGGAATTTGTAGAATTTTAACAGTTTTATTTATGATCTAAAAGAAAAAAAGAGTGTAAGATAACAGAATCCTTCTGCAAGGCGATGAGTAGATAAGACTGTTATCAGATTATTCAAGATTTTAAGTACTAGCTGTGCATGGTGATTCATACCTGCAACCCCATCACTCAGGAGGTTGAGGTAGGTGTCTGAGTTCAAGGCCAGCCTGGCTATGGCGAGGGTGCTAGTCAGTCTAAGATACAGACAAGATTTTATCTCAAAGTGTATAAAATAAGAACAACAACAAAACGGATTTGGCAGTCATTATTGCTTTAGATACAAATAACCATTCTGTATTTAGAAAATGCCTATGAAGTTATCCTTAAACTCCAAGAAGATTACATCTCTCCAGAAGAACTTCAAACCATTTTACCCTCGGTAGGGGTCACTTTATCCGATGAAGACTTCCAGAGGATTGTGCCAGAGCTCACTCAAACTGGTGAGAAACTTGAAACATTTGAGAAAGTTAAATACTTTCGGGGAGTAAGAACCTGGGGTGGGGGTGGGAGGAGTTTCTTTTACTGAGGAGTGGAACAGAATGGACCATTCTAAAGATTAAGAAAGAACAAATAATGGGCGGAGAAGATGGCTCACCAGATAAAGCTCTTGAGGATCAACTTCGAGGGCCAGAGTTGAGGTCCTTCTAGCCCCCTAAAAGCTAAGCAGGCACGGTAGTGTGTGATCACACACCCACACTCGTGCACACACACATGTATGTGACCACCCATGTTTATCACCACGCCATCTACACGTTACATACACTCAGGACAAAAAGGAAGCATAAAAGCGGAGAACTACCGTTGTGAAAACCCTTGTGAAGTCTGGGTTGCTGGAATGCTTTGGAAACTGGGCCTTGTTTCTGGTTAACTCCTTACTGCTGTCCTCCCTGTGTGGTCTAGAGTGGGCAGAGGTGGCAAGGCTGCTGCAGAGGTCAGGGAGTAAAACAAGGGTTATTAAAAAGGGTTATAAAAATCTCTAATCAAGTAGCTTGGGTTTAAGGAGAAGTAACTGAAGGGTCTGTGCATAAGAGGGATTTGCAGGTAGTGAATAAGGCAGCAGTTAGACCTGTAAGTTCTTTCTTCTTTTGCATTAGAGAGTTGTCTTTATCAGTCACTAAGAATTATCCACTGTGGAAGCTCATCTGGGGAGAGGGAGGGGGGGAGGGAGGGAGACAGAGAGAGAGAGACAGAGACAGAGACAGACAGAGACAGAGAGAGAGAGACAGAGAGAGAGACAGAGACAGAGAGAGAGACAGAGAGAGACACAGAGAGAGACAGAGAGACAGAGGCAGAGAGAGAGAGGAGAGAGACAGAGAGACCTTTTTCTTTGGAACAAAAGACTCGTGAATAAAGTAACATTAAGAGTGAATTTTCAGGATCTGGCGTAATTTCTTAGCTATAGCAAGTCAGAAGAAAATTTAATTTTAAAATGCATACGGAGTAGATGCTAGTAAGTGGAACTGTCTCTGCTGCTTATCAGGGTTGAGTGATTGCTGTTGGAGCAAGTCTATCTAAAACCTAGTAGTGAACTGGACCTTTGAATCCCAGGAATGCTGTGGGATACATGGTCAGGGCTGCTTCATGCTCTCAAGATGTCTTAATGGATGCTGTGTTGACTCACCTTTCACCTTGACTTGAAATTGATTCCCCAACTTCCTTGGTCCATTGATGTGGACGTTCCTTCTCCCTGTATCTGTCAAACCTTAGCATCCAACCCAGACCTTTGCAAGTAACTACTAAAAAAACAGGGACTGTGTCTTACTTATTTTTGTGTCCTTGGTATCTAGTATAGTTTATGGCACTAATATTCCCCTAGTGGTTGTTAAAATAACATGTATACATACATAATTATTATATATTAGACTTATTTAACTATATCTTTATACACATATGTGTATATATACCTAATATAATATATGTATACATATATCTTATATATATATACCTAATGTATATATGTATGTTACACACACACACACACACACACACACACACACACACACGTGCACACACAAGAACAATTAGTAAACAACAGAGAGCATGAATTTGAAGGAGAACAGGGAGGAGAATATAAGAAGATTTGGAGGGACTGAAGGGAAGGGAGAAGTGTTGTAATTAAATTATGATCTTTAGGGCTGGAGAGATGGCTCAGCAGTTAAGAGCACTGATTGCTCTTCCAGAGGTCCTGAGTTCAATTCTAGGCAACCACATGGTGGCTCATGACCATCTGTAGTGGGATCTGATGCCTTTTTCTGGTGTAAAACAAACAAGTAAATAAAATAAGTAAATAAACAAATATTTTAAAAAAAATTATGATCTCAAAGATACCAAAAGGGAAAAAATGATACGAAGTGTCCTAATTCAGAAAAACTCATTTTAGAAAGAGTATAGGATTGGGAAAGTTTTTCTCTTAATCTAATAAAAATGAAACATATTTTTAATGTAAAATATACCAGATTGTGCAATTTAAATTCTTTATTTTACAGAAAGTGGAATGGTGAATTTAGATGACTTTATCACGGCAGTCTCCAAGGAACACAACTTTCCTGACTATGATGGTAGGTAGAAAATTTGATTTAGAATGAGTTCGAGGAAAAACAATTAGGCTGAAAAGAAAAAGATCAAGTAGAACATAGAGAACTTGGTTATGTGGGGCGTGGTGGAGCGTACCTCTGTAGTTCCCACATTTAGAAGGCTGAGGCAGGAGAATGGAGAATTCCAGGCTGAGCTACATAGCTTGTCTTCACACAAACAAAACAGAGCACAAAATGAAACAAAGCTAAGACCAAGGAAAACAAAAAAACTGGACTTGATTTGGGATAGTCACTCGCTGCCTCTGGGACAGACATTTCCTGCTGCTGGATCTCTTAGCAGGTCAATGCCAGCTTGTAAAAACAAGATGATATTAAGAAATAAAGTACTTTGTCTGACTCTTACACTTGAGAGAACCTGTTTAACCCCCCCCCCATGTACCTGTGTGATATTCTTTCAGATCTCACTTTTTCTTCAAAGGATTTATGTTACCCCTTCTACTTAAAAATCTAAATTTTATTAGCTCATTGAGAGTTCCATACAATGTGTTTTGATTATTCTCATCTCCCACCAACTCTTCCCAGATCCATCCCACTTCACTACCCACTGAGTTTTGTGTCCTTAAAAATACCCTTCAAGACCAATTTGTGTTGGCCAAATATTCTTGGATGCGTGGTCTTCCACTGGAGTATGACCACCTCACTAGGAACTACGCTTTTAAAGAACTCAGTGTTGTCTTCTCCCAGAAGCTCACATTTTGCCAGTAGCTTGCATGACTAGAGGTGGGATTGTGTGTGCAGCTTCTATCGCCACGCTAGGATTTGGTCTGGCTTCAGCTTGCACAGGTTTTATGTGTGCTGTTGCAACTGCTATGAGTTCATATCTGCAGCTGCGCAGTTGTGTCCAGATGATACTGTTTTCTGAAGTCATCCACTGCCTCTGGCACTTCCCATGCCTTCTTTCACAATGATCCCTGAGCCTAGAGAGGAGGAACATATGATATACATGTTCTATTTAGGGCTTGGCATTCCCTACATCTTGTTCAGTTGTTCTCTGTGTTGATTGCTGTCTAGTCTATCAACCTCTTGAAAAATTATTAATATATATGTAATATTTGCTTGATTTTTAAAATTATTTTTCCCTCCTTTATGTCTACTTTTAAAAAATACTCACAAAATATAGTTGATACTGTCATATACTCTTGGATGTGTGGTTTTTCACAGGAGTGTGTTCAACCAACTTCACTTCTCTTCTCTTCTCTTCTCTTCTCTTCTCTTCTCTTCTCTTCTCTTCTCTTCTCTTCTCTTCTCTTCTCTCCTCTCCTCTCCTCTCCTCTCCTCTCCTCTCCTCTCCTCTCCTCTCCTCTCCTCTCCTCTCCTCTCCTCTCCTCTCCTCTCCCCTCCCCTCCCCTCCCCTCCCCTCCCCTCCCCTCCCCTCCCCTCCCCTCCCTTCCTTTTCTTCCCTTCCTTTTCTTCCCTTTCCTTCCTTCCTCTCTCACTTCACCCTCTCTCACTTTCTTTCTTTTCACAATAAGATTTCTCTGTGTAGTCCTGGCTGTCCTGGAACTTACTCTATAGACCAGGCTAGCTTTGAACTCAAAGATCTGCCTGCTTCTGCCTCCCAAGTGCTGGGATTAAAGACATGCACCACCATGTCTGGCTGCTTAGTCCACTCTTAAAGAAAATTCAAACTCCCTTTCTCAGCTTCTATCAGTTGGCAGTAGTTCCTTAGTCAAGAGAGGTGCAGAGAACGAGTCTGTGGAATGCTCAGCACTACGTGGAACATCTTTATCCATCCCCTTTTCCCAAGGCTCAGATAGGGGGCGAAAAGAAATCAAGAGACAGGTGGTTTATGCTTGTAGGGAGTCTCTGTTTTCTGGATGCAGCAGAGCAGCAGCACATAAGAACTCACAGCACTGGTGACAACAGCACAAGACCTGTTCTAAGCTCAAGCTAGATGAAATCCAAGCATGGGAGAGGGGAGGTAGGCATGAAAACCTGTATATTTTGGAATAATTTCTTTTAAGAATGCTTTCAAAGCCTGGCATAGTGGCATTCTCTTTATGCCCAGCACTTGGGAAGCAGAGCCAAGCAGACCTCTGTGAATTCAAGGCCAGCCTGGTCTACACAGTGAGATCCAGAATAGCCAAAGCTACATAATGTGACAGTGTCTCAAAGAAGAAAAGAAAAGAAAAGAAAAGAAAGGAAAAGAAAAGAAAGGAATCCTTTCACTGAAGCACAAATTTAGCAATTTAAATATAATGAAGAAATCACTGCCCTAATTAATAAAATATAGATTTCAAGAGATGTAGAATAATTATTTCTAAGTAATCATATTTATTATGGCAGAAGATTAGAGTAATGAATTTGCCATGGATCAAAGTACACATTCTTACACGCACTATCTCAAGTATCAGTAAGGATCAAAGATTTTCTGCTTGTGTTTTTTCTAATATGAAATAAATCATTGTGGAATTTTAACTTGTTCAATTAAGTGGGATTTTTGCTTCTAAATATTTTCAGTAGTGATGGTGTCAATAGGATAACATTGGCACTTCTTGGTCTAAATGACATAGCAAAGTAGAATATTTTTGACTTTCTCTAATACTTACAGATTTTTAGCATTTGAAAAGTTTGAGGCTAGAGATATGGCTCAGTTTGTAAAGTGTTTGCCTTGCATGTACATGTCCCCGGGTTCAATCCCCAGCATTGCAAAAACCATGCATGGTGGTTGAACATCAGAAGTTTAAGGTTATCCTCAGTTACAAAGGAAGTTTTGAGGCTAGCCTGGGCTATAGGAGACCCTGTCTTCAAACAACAGAGCGTGAACAAACATAAATTCCTTAAAGCCTCCGATTATGCAGTTGCCATCCAACATGTCTAAAGTGATTTGTATCTTTGTTTAATGTTGGACCTAACATTTATCTTAATACTTGTGTTTTTTGTTTATGTCTGCTTAATTCTAAAATGAACAATTTGGTTTATTTTCAGCATTGAAAAATGCCATTGAAGGCATTAGTAAAATTCAGGATGAATATGTTGAATATGAGGATCTGGACACGTGTCTTCAAAATTTTGGAGTTTACCTTCCTAAATCAGAACGACAGAGGATCAAAGAATTAATTCAAGTTGACGGTAAATGATAATGTGGGAACTATTCTCACAATCATGACTTTATCCCTTTTGTTAGAAGTATTGAGTCCATCAGGAAAGTTCAAAAGTATAGTTAAGTGCTCAAAAGTCTATCATCTAGAAATAGCCAGTGTTCCTAGTCTTTTCAGACACTTTTCCTGAGGTAAAATTGCAAAGAAAAAAAAGGCAGAGTTTGGGCTTGCTGCCTGGCAAGGTATGTGTGTGTAAGTGGTACAGGGAATGAGAATCCTATAGATGTCAAGACAAAGAGCTTCCAGACATGTCTATGAGCATACATGGACATAATGAGATGCCACGTAATATATATTTAAAGTTAAAATACTGTGTACTACTTTGAACACCTTCCTTCTGTGTCTGATTTTGATTCTAAACTGATCTCTAAACATATTTTAGGGCTTAGTATTATATGGTGGTTATAATTTTATCTTCACACAATTTGGTATTTGTCATAATAATTTAATACCTGACAATATTAAAGGAAATGTTTCTTTTCCTTTTAGATACAAAACAAGTGAATATTAAAAAGTTTATTGATGCCATGCTGAAAAACACACACCCCTTCTCTGAGGATATATGTATGTATGACTGTTACTGAGGATATATATATGACTGTTACTGAGGATATATGTATGTATGACTGTTACTGAGGATATATGTATGTATGACTGTTACTGAGGATATATGTATGTATGACTGTTACTGAGGATATATGTATGACTGTTACTGAGGATATATGTATGTATGACTGTTACTGAGGATATATGTATGACTGTTACTGAGGATATATGTATGTATGACTGTTACTGAGGATATATGTATGTATGACTGTTACTCACACCTTGTGCCTTTTGTGGACCAAATGGTCTGAAGGATTTTGGAGGGTAACAGAGTTTTATAAGATACTGAAAGAGCTAGTCATCTTGAGAGGTCATCAGGCAATGATTGCCCAACTTTGTGCTGCTAACTTCAGCTGAAATCTTTTCAATACTGAGCCCTAATTCTAGATTAGCATCTACATACAGGTGAAGTGAGAGCCATCATAGTTTCACTTTGACCTCCATACTTACTGAGAACAGAATCACACAAGTGGGGTAGATTCGAAGCATCTTGTCACCGTAAGGAAGTGATGCTATTTAAAATCTGGACTCTAATATGCTGAGGTTCTGGCCTCAGCTGTTCACCAGCATCTTTGTCAGTCTCCAACCTCCTGAATGACATCCAAGAATCCAGACATGTATGCTAAGCTGTCAGTAAGCTATCATGAACTAGTATGTGGCACTGTGAAGCTCAATGCAGAGGGAAATACTGCTATAATCACTTACTGAACAAGATTTAATTATGTTTATGTTTGTATCTGGGGTGGGGGTTGGGTGTGTGCACAGGATCATGGTTTCCTGTGGCGGCCAGAGGCAGATTTTGGATCCCTTGGAGCTATAGTCACAAGGAGTTGTGAGCTGCTGACAAGAGTATTGGGAACTCAACTGAGGTCCTTTTGAAGAGGAGTACAGGCTCTTAACTGATGAGCCATCTTTCCAGTCCCATAACCATCTGCTCTTAATGGAGTGACAGTACCTTAAACATTGTGGCCAAACTAGAGCCATGTTACTTGATGCTTACACATTGAATGATAGTAGATTTTAATTAAGAGTTCTCTTTACCTTGTAAATAGAGTTTTCTTTATATTATGTTGCAGAATGGTCAAAGATGAAGAAATTATTTATATTATCGAGTTGCTTCCTTTTTTTCTTAGGATTTTTACCACCATGGAAGTCAAATTTTTCTTGGCACAATTTCGTGGTTTATTCTTCACTCATCTGTTTAATTATATCTTCTTTGTAAGTGTTAGTATTATATAATTAGGTTTACTCCGTTTCCATATTCACAAGCTTGTTCGGGGCCTATCTTTTTAGTGGTTCTAAAGTCCTTATATTGTGGACTTCAATCCATTTATCCCTGTTCTCTGTATCAGTCTCCACTCAATTTTACATTTCTTGTCTGATTTAAATCGTCTGATATATGTTTACACAATCTCCTAAACTCTCTCGCCTTTCCGCTGTTTCTTGGAACTGTTGCAGTGAAACTCCTGGCTTTTGCATGAGTCTGATTACAATAAACTTACTCCTACTCTCTGAAACAACAGTTTAAAATCCCTGCTGTCTCCAGCGTCCAATCCTATCCCGGCTCCTGCCCTCCTCAGGGTTAGCTACTGGCTCTGCCTTCTCATGGACAATAGATTATCCAAGTCTTGATCTTATTAAAGTATTTCCCAGTGTCTTCTAAATGGTTCTAGTTTTTCATTTCATTTATAGATACTGGGAATTGTTTTTATGCAATAAGTGAAGCCAGGATTCAACTAAACATTTTCTCCTAAGGACAATGATGCTAAAGGACTCTGGTGCTAAATGTGGGGTTAGCATTTTGCGAATGTCTGGCACTCACAGATGGTAATCTTGGGCTTAGATGATTAGTAAAGACTTCCCTAGTCTAGTTCTTAGGTAGCATTTAATCTTTTCATTTAAAATCTTGGGGGAAAAAAAGTATCAAAGAGCTGGGCATGGTAGCACACACCTTTAATCCCAGCATTTGGGAGGGAGAGGCAAGTGGATATCTGTAAATTCAAGGCCAGCCTGCTCTACATGGTATCAGGGCATCCAGGGCTATATAATGAGACCTTGTCTCAAACAAACAAACAACCCAAAGTAGTAAATGTTCTTTTAGTCCTAATTTTCACTTAGAAAGACTTGGTAAACATTTTAGTTATGACTAAGACTTTAGTGTACGACATCATAGGAATTACAAATATTGTATTATTGTTATTCTTATATAGTGTTCATAGCACACCATTACCTCATGGATTCCAATACTAACTGTATAATGTTTGTAGAAGAGAAAACCAAGCAAGGCACAGGGCTTTCCCTATGTGAGGCCTGCTTACTGCCATACGTTTGGCACACACTAGCACTGTAACCAGACAAAGCTTGTGCTTTCCACATCACACCATCCCATGAGCACACACACAGTTCACAAGTCTTACTCATTCTTGTCCTTTGGTGCTCCCTCCTCTATCTCAGTATGCAGTTGTGCAGATCCAGTGGTGACTGTCATTCTTAACCAGTTCCCTCTCTTTGGCCACAACGCCAGGCTCCTCCCCCCCCTCATCTAATTCATCATATTGTCTTGTTTATTGAGATGAGGTCTTAACGATGTTTCCAAAGCTGATCTTAAAACTCTCCAGCATGGGTTCAGGTAATTTTCCTGCCTTAGTTTCCTGGGTGCTGGTACCTACCCACATTCATAGAATTAAAACGGGAATCATGAATAGTTTTGAAATGTTTGGGAATTCAGGCCTCTATAAATCTAAAGTTCAAGGAGAAAATGACTCTGGTGTTAAGGACTATCCTAAAATCCTTAAGTATGCTGGGAAGCAGCTCTATTGATCTACATTCCCAGTTAGAATTATGTGTGTGTGTGTGTGTGTGTGTGTGTGATTACCTAAGAGTGAGGACATTGTATTGTTTTTGAAATAGTTCAGAAACTTCTAAGTTATATTACAAATATCTTCTTGTTTTGATACTTGAAAATTGGGTATTCATTTGTGCTATATTGATATTTATCTTAATCCCCAAATCTTTAATGGTCAACTCTTTCAGGTAACAGTTAGTTGTATTAATACCTTGGGTAAATATATTGTAAAGAGTGTGTTTTTTGTCCATGGTTTAGTTTTGCCCGCTGCTATCGAGAACCTGCAAAACTTCTGCGGTGACCAGATGGATGTTGCTCAGCTGTGGAAAACACTGTCCAGTTTGGATAGTAGTTTAAAAGAGAAGGAATTCTTAGATGCAGTGAAATTAGCCACAGTTGATGGTGGGTATTCTAAATGTTAAATTAAGAGTTATCCAAGGATAAAGCTTTAGTGGCTGTCTTTAGTGATAATCAGACAAACAAATGTAATATGGGATCTCACTGTGAGCTCAGCATGTGTTTTTCTTAAGCCTAAAGTATTTATTTATTTATTTTTGCTACACCTGTGAGCTACCTATTTATTTTCTTGGAGGAAATATCTATGCAAGAATTTTTGTCTATTTAAAATGCGTTTTCTTGCTAATAAGTATTTTGAGTTCATCATATATTTTAGATACTATGTATCTCTTAGTCAATGTATGAGTTGAAATTTTTCTCTCAGTTCATGGGTGAGTGGTTGCTAGCTCCCTGCTCCTGAGGTGTGTGTGTGTGTGTGTGTGTGTGTGTGTGTGTCTGACTGTCTCTTGCTCACTCTGGTTGTTGTTACTCTGACAACCCTTTTTCCTTTTGATGCAGTCTTATTTGTCTACTTTCTGGGGGGCTGGCTGTGCTTTTTAGGGTTCATCTGAGAACATGCTGCCTAGACTACATGTCGTGGAGCATTCCTCTGTTTTTTTTTTTTTTGTTTGTTTTTTTTGTTTTTTTTGTTTTTTTTTTTCTCCAGTAGATTCATGTGGGGGTCCCTGGAACCTTCTTGGCCAGCAGAGTGACAATCATCTGCAAGCAGGAAGGCAGTTCAGCCCGACATGGCTCAGCAGTCAGTGCTGGTTCAAACTTCCGGTGTCTGATCCAGAGTGGTTTATTTTAGGCATATCTAAGTGCAGCACAATTTGGCGAAAACTATTTTGGTAATAGTGTGCACACCAAAGCAGACATAAATCTCCTTAAGGAATAAAGTAAGCTAAATAAAGATCAGACAGGACTATATCGACAATCTGCAAAGTCCATAAAGACAGGCTCTGGAGACTGACTAAGGAAAACATATTTACCATAAGGGTCTGGGGAAGAGTTCAATGCCACAAAAGTATCTTGTCACACATAGTGCAAAGGCCACCAGGCTAGAAAGCACATCTGCTCCAGCCTTCTGGTTGGCTAACAGGTATTGCAGTCCTTCCCCTGAAGAAACAAGCCTGTGTGTTTGACATTCTGGGCTCCCATAGTGCTTATCTGTGCGGACAAGGACCTCCATGCCTCCTACAGATTCAGATCTCAATGAGGTGGCGCGTCTTACAGTTAAAATGCTAAGACATGGATGGATTTAGGAATCATAAAGGAAGCTCATATTATTTGGCTATTCTATATAAAACATCAGTATTTATATTTTATTTCAATACCTTCAAATTGCATAGTGTGTTACCAGTGAGAACAGATGGGGAGACTGGGCAATTTGAGATCTATTTGAGGCAGGGTATGTCATGGCTCATGCATGCCATCCCAGCATATTTGGATGGTTGAAGTAGGAAGATCTAGAAGGCCAGCCAAGGTTACATAGTGAGTTCAAGCCAGCATGTATTAGCTAGCAAGACCCTGTCTACAAAAAAAAAAAAAAAAGATAAATGATCTGTTCAAATCTTATGGTAACATTTTCTTATTACATTAGTCAGGATGGCTGACAGACTTAGAGGCAAAGTCTTTGTGGTTAGATAGGATTCTGGATATATTGATAAGAAACAGGAAACTATACTGCAGTATTGGGATGTAATTCTATTATATAGTTCCTAGTAATCAAGTGCTAATTTAAACAACATATGCCGGATAAAAGGCAAGACATCATATCTGTAGCTATCTACTGAAACCCATGAAGCAGGGTCTTGGCTGTGTGGGGATGTGTGATTCTGACCGCCATGCTTTGTTCTGGCTTGCGGTCATCAGCTGTAGTAATTTGAAATTTCTAGACTAAGTTGCCATGAAGGTGGCTAGGAAGCTAAGTTCTTCTCCATATTTGGCTCTCGACTTGCAATCTGATAGTTACATTCTCTTGCCTAAATATGAAGGGGCGTGGGTGTTTGTCGGACTTTGTGGCCAAAGAACCTTTTAGATTGTCTGCCACGGATTGTCCTTCTTCAGGCATAGCCTAAGTTAAGACTGAGATCCATCTGCTCTTTGTATTTTGTATCCTAGCAACGTTTTCTAGGACTGCGGACTGCATGGTTTCTCTTAATTGATGGAACCTGAGGACTGAGTTTAAATTCTGTAGTCTCTTCACTCACTCTGTAAATCAACCTGTTACTAAAAAATTATATATGTATGTGTGTATATATATATATATATATGTATATATATATGATTCTTAAATGTATACCAGATGATTACGTTTTTATAGATTGCTTCATTGGCTCTAACTTTTGTCTAGTGAGGGTAATCTAATAAACTATTTTTTCTCACAAAAGGTGACAAAGTGCAATTGGAAGACTTTTCAAAGGTAGTGAAGGATATGCATGACTCCGTCAGGTTAAAAGGTAAATGTGGGCTTGGGATGGGATGGGGAGATAGCTCTGAAGATCAAGTGTTGCCACGCAAGCCTGAGAATCTGGGTTTGGATGTTTAAAACCCACATAAATGCCAGGCGGGTATGGCATTTGCCTGTGATTCTCATTCTTAGAAGGCAGAGACCCGGGACATAGTAAAGTAGTTAGCTCCACTAGCCGTATCGATGAATTCTGATCTCAGTGGAGAGATCCTGCCTCAATGAATCCAGTGAAGAAGTGATCGAGGAAGGATCCCATGTCAACCTCAGCATGCATGTGCACGTGCACACCTGCACTCCCACACATGCATATCTCCACACATGTGAGCATACATGCGAAGGAGGAGGAAGATGGGGAGGAGGTGGAGAGAAGACGAAAAGAAAAAAGGCAGAAAGGAAGAAATAAAAGAAAGGAAGGAAGGAGGAAGGAATAGAAGGAGGAAGAAGAGAGGGATGGGAAGGGGGAAGAGGGGAGGGGAAGGGAAGAACGGAAGGAAGAAAGGAAGGAAGGAAGAGGAGGAGGAGGGGAAGGAGGAGGAGCCATAGATATTGGTAGACCCTCTGGCTAACAATGTGCACTGTTCTATCCCCTCGTGATCATTAAGGAAGAAAAACAAAGGTAAGTAAGTAGATTATTTGAACCCATTTAAACTGATTTTTGGGGGGTCATTTTCTTTGATTTCTACTTAACATATTTGCATTGTTCTAATGGAAGGCAGAAAAAGCTTAATTTGATCAGAAGTTGTTAGCTTCTAGCAGGAAAAAAAAATAGCCTATTGAAAGATCTCTTAAGTTCACTTCACTTCGTGGGCCCTGTGAACATCTTCACTTACTTTTTTTTTTGTTTTAGATTTATTTTATATGCTTGTGCATCATGTGTGTGTCTGTTACTCTTGGCAGTCTGAAGAGGGTGTTGGATCCCCTGGAAATAGAGTTATAGATGGTTGTGAACCACTATGTGGATGCTGGAAACTGAATTTCAGTCCTCTATAAGAGCAGGCAGTGCTAAGCCATCTCTCTTGCCCCTTTGTTAGTGATTTTTAAACTTTTCTGGGTATGCATTTTTTCCTGTGCCATTTTAAGCCCCAGGCTTAGAACTATTCTATGGATTACTTTGTTTTATAGAATCTCCTATAGATATACTGCTTCCTTTATTAGACACTCCTTACCATCTTTTTGTCATTTGTTTTCTTCTATGCATCTAATCTTTAATTTCCTCATCTTCAGAATGAAGATGCTAATAGCATCATATTTATAGAGCATTTAGGATCAAATACAGTAACCCCTGTGCAGCTTCTAATTGGGAGCATGTTGTGACTGAGTAAATAGGCATAACTTTATATATAATTTTGAGATTAGAAGGCAGTGCTCAGAAAGACTGTCCTTCTGGACTGATAACATTTTATAAGATGGAGAAAAGGGTAAAGAAAGTCATGGAGAGCTGATGTTAGTCGGGCATCTGAATCTGAGAGATGACCACAGTGACTAGGAAGATGGCATTGCCACCCAGTACAGGATAAGGCTGAAACTTCTAGGAAGAGTTATGAAGGGCAAGAAAGACTCACCACAGCAGAACCAAGGCTGCTGTCTTTGGGAAAGCCTATTTGGAAGTTTGGTGGCATATGGGAACTTGGCTTCCAGAGTGTTTCCCCCATTACCAACTTACTATATATCTCAACTATTTATGGGAGAGCTTGGAAGTGCCCAGAGAATAGTGTAAGTTTCTATGTTTTCCTTCCGTATGCACACACAGAGGTTTAAAAATGATGAAGATGAAGATGATGATAATGACGATGACAATGGCATGTATGGTGAATGTGTATTGGCACATACATGCTACAATGTGTGTGTGGAAGTCAGAGGACAACTCTCAGGCGCTGGTTCTCTCCTTCCACTGGGTATCCGGGGATTTAACTGTGGTTTTCTTCAGGCTGATGTAGCAAATGCCATCACCCACTGAACTGTCTTTGAGACCCTGAACTCAGAACTTAATAATTAACCACAGACCACACAGACAAAGTCTGTTTTTGAAACCAGAGATGAGTTCAATTGTCAACTATCTCTTTTATATCTATTTCTAGAGTTGCAGGAAATAGTTTCGGCTCTTGATTCGCTTGAAGGTGAGAAGATACCTGGGAAGAATGTGGATGATTTCCTAAAGAGTCTTGGGATTACATCATTTAAAGATGAATTGGAAGAAATCCTTCAGTCAGAGATTGTTTCTGGTGAGCATTTGGACTGTTCTCAGGGTTTAAACAGTTTGTTGGTTTGTCTCATTATTTTGTCCTCCTCCTCCTCCTTCCTCCGCCTCCTCCTTCTCCTTCCTCCTCTCTCCTCCTCCTCCTCCTCCTTCCTCCTCCCTCCTCCTCACTCCTTCTCTTCCTCCTTCCTCCTCTTCCTCCCTCCTCCTTCCTCCTCCTCTTCTTCCTTTCTCCTCCTCCCTCCTCCTCCCTCCTTCTCTTCCTCCCTCCTCCTCTTCCTCCCTCCTCCTCCCTCCTCCTTCCTCCTCCTCTTCTTCCTTTCTCCTCCTCCCCCCTCCTCCTCCCTCCTCCTCCATCCTTCTCCCTCCTCTTTCTCCTCCTCTCTCCTCCTCCTCCCCTTCCTTCTCTCCTTCTTCATAGAATGATCTACAGCAAGGGTATTCATGTGTAGAGATGTTTGGCTGTGTTTCTGAGAACATTATCTTTGAGCAGGAGCTTTTCCCTACAGATCGCCTCTTTTGCTGTTAAAAGAATACTTCCAAGAAACAAGCCTGAATTTTGTGGGGAGCAGCATTGTTAAAATCTTTCTGCTCAGTGAGGAATGGCTTGAGAATTCGAACTCAGTAGAAATACTTTGCCACTTTGAGCCAAGCAAGTTTTTGGCCTTTCTTGGTACTTTCATTCCATTTTAGGCCCAGTGGGAACCCTGCCTGCAGCCTTGTACAGGTTTCAGCAAGAAACAGTGGCTGCCAACAAATTCAAATGGACTTTGTACAGAAAGTGTTTTAAAATGTAATTTAAAAAAATGTTTAGTTTGCCATTAGTTTTCGAAGATTCTGATATCTAGAAATCCATTTTTTTTCCCACTGTTCTCTCTTTCTCTTTCCCCTCTCTCTTTTTCATTCCAGATGACAACATGTTGAGTGTTAAAGACTGCATGGAAGCTTTGAAGGACACTTCGAAGTTTTCTAACTTCACTGGTAAGGGCTTTCTGGTGAAACTGTTTCAAGGCCACTCAGCATCAGTCAGAGGTCATTTGGTCAAGCATCGCCCTTCATGCTTAGATTCCACAGTATTTGTTATGGTTGATCCCCTCGAAAACTCATGCTGGAATTTCATCCAAATGTGTGTGAAGAGAGAGAACTTGCCTGATAGTGGTGCTTAGAAGTGGGGCCTTGGGAACTGATTAAGATTTGGTAGGGTCATTAGGGGAGAGTCTTGGTGGTTCACACAGATTTACTGCTTGAGACACATCTCCTCGGCCCCTGTTGTCTGCTAGATATTTCCAGCTGTGCCTTGATTTCCCCTTAATTTCAAACTTCTCAGGGCTGTGGTTTCGCTGCTACCCCACGCTTATTCCTTCTGTTTTAGTTAATCGGAGCTGGAGAATGAGGTCTTTAGTAGAGGGCTTAAAAGTTCCTCAATCCATTAAAAGCCAAGTTTTAAAAACTTGTATATAGTGGTTTTAAAAAAATCAAAATCAAATTACTTGTAGGAATAGGGTAATGAGTAGGGGGGGAAATCTATGAAACATAGTTACTTTTACATAAGAGTTAATATATATTATCTCTTTCAATAAATTACAAGGGAAGCCTTAATAGATGTATATTTTAGATGTGGGAGCTCTTTCTCTCTCTGTTTTAATGCCTGTCTGTCTCTCTCCTTCTCTCTCTCTTTCTGTCTTTCTCTTAATTATAGGAGACTCTTGGCTGTAGGCTTCCTAGTCCAAATGTTTCTGAAGCATGAGGTGATTGGAGGGAGGGCAGAAAGAGAAGATCTTGGGTTCGGAGGATGCTTGGCGGGATAAAGGGAACTTTTGAATGGAAAAAGCAATATACTTTGATATCTATATCTATCTATCTATCTATCTATCTGTCTGTCTGTCTGTCTGTCTGTCTGTCTGTCTGTATGTATGTATATATTCCATCTAAGCCCTAGGCTTTACAAGATAGTTTAAAAACATAAACAAGGATTGTAAGTGTATGCCTGTTCTGGGCTACATAATGAGACTTTGAATCAAACCAAACCAAAATAAAAATGGAAGGTGGGTTTAGCTATCATGATCAAAAAATGTAGATAGAAGATGGCTGTCAAAAGAAAACTATCAGAGTGGAGAAGGCTTACCGTGGCCATGTCTGGTTAGTAGGAGCCATCCTGGGAAATGCAGATCTAAAAGAGGTTATTGATTACCTTCCTGTGCTCAAAAACACATAGATCTACAAACTGAATGATATATTGAAGCATGCAGTATGTATATTGTCTGTATATGTCACTGGCACATTTTCTGTATTTCTAGCATTGAAAGAGGCCATTGAAATGTTGGACTCCGTCAAAGGAAGCTATTGGTCTGATAAAGAGAGATTTCTGGAGGGGCTGGAAGATCTCGAGGGTGAGTTGGTTAAACCGACAGCCAGCAGCTTGTTAGTAGCATTTACCTTCCATCTTTAGAATTAAGGGAACTTATCTATGGGCTTTCTGGTTCTAATGGTTAACATTACTGCTTTTCTAATTTTCCCTAAAGATTATTTTTAATATGTGTATGTGCCTGTCTCTGTGTATGGGTATGTGCACATGAATGCAGATGTTGGAGGAGACCAGTGGCTTTGGATCTGCTTCTACCTGGAGCCATAGGGAGTTGTGAGCTGCCCCAGGAGAATAGACCTGAGATCCTATGTGAGAGCATTAGAGCCATCTCTTCAGAACCATTTCTAAATGCTTATTCAAGAATTTCAAGCTATTTTACCAGCTACCAATTAATTCTTAATAATTCCTAAATATTAGCATGAACACATTGGAATGCTAGTATAGATTAGATTTTGGGCTATATATTGACAGAGATTAAATTTTTTAAAAGGATATATTTATTTTACACATACAAGTGTTTTTATGCATGTATGTGTGTGCATCATGTGCTTGGCTGGTACCTGAAGAGACCACAAGAGGGTATTGATCTCCTGGAAGTAGTGTTACATATGGCTAAGAGACACTTGGTGTGTTCCGGGAATTGACCTTGGGTTCTCTGCAAGAACATCCAGTGCTCTTCCCACTGAGACATCTCCCCAGACCCTGAAGAAATTTTATTACTGAAATTAAATGCCTATGTGAACCCATGAACTAGACTGCAAACTGGATCTTAGATTATTTCTATATGTTGTTTTGTGGCTTCAAGCTTATGTTTATTTCTATGTAAATTTCATTATACATTCATACATTTTTGTGTGTATTTTAGATGATATTCATGCTGTAGTCATAAGGAGTACTGTGGGCATTCCCCTTTTCTCTTCTCCTTTTCTCTCTCTCCCTTCCCCCTCTCCTGCTCTTTCTCCTTCCCTTCTTTGTTAAAGGGAATTAGGTAAAGTATTGTTAAATAAGTATTGTCTGTTTTTGTTAACAATTCTGTTATTTGTCTATTTACAAAAAGTTTCCCTGATCATCTACATGGCACTTAACTATATTTTAAAAGATATTTACTGCCTTTGAATGGAAATTTTAGCAAAAAGTATAGTTAAAATTGCACCAAGGAATGGCCATGAGTGATATTGCTCAGTGGGTAGAAATTCTGACTGCCACAGGCTTGTACCTGCCCCACTCCCGCCCCGACCCCACCTTCAGTTTTCTGAGGGAATGTTTGGTAGGTCTACAACAGTTTTATTGCTAGTACCAATGAGGAAGGACTACATCTAGAGTGTGGAGGCAAGAGCTGTGGGCTAAGCATCCATATGCAGTGCATATGGCAACACCACTGCAATCAAATAGCCACCTAAACCAAAATGTGAATACTGCTGAGGTCCAGAAAGCTTAGAGCTAGCTACAAAATTGTCCACCCCTACATTTTGGAAGTCTCTTCTCTTCTCTTCTCTTCTCTTCTCTTCTCTTCTCTTCTCTTCTCTTCTCTTCTCTTCTCTTCTCCCTCCCTTCCTCTTTCTTTCTTTCTTTCTTTCTTTCTTTCTTTCTTTCTTTCTTTCTTTCTTTCTTTCTTTCTTTCTTTCTTTCTTTCTTCCTTCCTTCCTTCCTTCCTTCCTTTCTTTCTTTCTTTCTTTCTTTCTTTCTTTCTTTCTTTCTTTCTTTCTTTCTTTCTTTCTTTCTTTCTTTCTTTGTAAGGTTAATTCTTCATACCCAGATAAAAAATTTAAAGTAGAAGTATGATTCTCTGTGTTTTAACTGCCTTTTGTTTCAAGTGATACTCTGCTAATTGTGAGTTATTCTACAATGTCTTTAACTGCAGCCAGACTCATTTACACAAGTAGAAAGGGGTTAGGGAGATTGCTCCATGCTTAGAGCACTGACTGTTCTTCTTAGGGACCTGGGTTCAATTCCCAGCACCCACATGGCAGCTCACAAATGTCTGTAACTCCAGTTCTGGGGGATCTGAGGTGTTCTTCTGTCCACAGGTGCACATGTGGTCACAGATATACACAGACAAACATCCATCCATATAAAATAATAAAAATTTTAAAAACAGAATGATTTCTTTTCTATCATCTATCCTCAGTTTAAATCTCTGTAGGAAAGATGTGGGATAAATGAGCCAACTGCAAATGGCACATAAGAAAAGTTCCAGGCTTTTCTTAGGTAGACAAGAGAGGGAGAGAAAAGGAGAGGGTGAGTGTCTTAGTTAGGGTTTCACTGCTGTGAACAGACACCATGACCATTTCACTGCTGTGAACAGATACCATGACTAAAGCTACTCCTATAAGGACAACATTTAAATTGGGCTGGCTTACAGGTTCAGTCCATTATCATCTAGGCAGGAACATGGCAGCATCCAGGCAGGCATGGTGCAGGAGGAGCTGAGAGTTCTACATCTTTATCTGAAGGCTGCTAGCAGAATGCTGACTTCCAGGCAGCTAGGATGAGTGTCTTTAAGCCCACACCCACAGTGACACACCCACTCCAACCTTCCAATAGAGCCACTCCCTTGGTGGAGCATATACAAACCATCACAGTGAGAAAGAGAGGAACGGAAGGAGGGGGTGAGAGGGACTAATTTCAGAGTAGTAAGCATACACTTTATTGAATAGGCACTAGGAAAGCAGAGGGACCTTTTATGTTAGGAACTGCCTTGTTTAAGGAGCACAGAGGAATCTGGGAAACGAGACTGCAGACTGGGAACTTGATTGTCTGAGAAGGGAAGAGCCGTCCTTGTCCAATGTTATCAGGAGAAGAGCTTACATTATCCCTTGTTTCCTGTCAAAGCAGGTAAGGTCAAACGCTGCTCTTCATTTCACTGTTTCACTGTGCATTTTCAGGTTTAAAAAAAGAAGTGTTGTCTTCAAACCTGGTATTACCAACAGTAAGCGGTGAGTATGAACTTTATTTATACAAATATGTAGAATGTATGTGTGTGTGTATATGTATATGTATGTATTTATGTATTTCATATAGCAAGGGAATTTTTTAGGTTGTTGTTGTCAAATGCTGATGTATCCCTAATGTATCTCCCCCAAATCTACAATCGGATTGTGTGGGAAACAAGTCCATTTTTTTTTATAGACAAATAGAATTCCACTATATATAAGTACCTAACATTCCTTATGCATGGACAGCTAGGCTGACTCCATTTCTTAGCTGTTGTGAATATGATAGCAGCAAACACAAGGAGCCAGTATCTCTGTGGCGGGGCTTAGAGGTCTTTGGGCATCCGTGTAGGAGAGCAGGGTCACAGAGCTGTTACGTCTTCAGTTTTCGGAGGAACTTCCAGATCGTTTCCCACAGCGTTCACGCTGTAATTCTGTGGTGTGACTGTGTACCACTTCCCTTTCAAACTGTATTCCTTTAGCTGTACTGGTTCACCTGTCCCACCACAAATTCCGTACTTCCTCTCTACTTCTAACCATTTATATACTTTGTGTCTTGGAATATTCTTCTCTGACCCCTTTTGTTCACCTTCTTTACTGGTGAGCTTATATCCTTGGTGACACCTCCTCCTCATCCCATAGCTTAATCAGTCTCTTTTGTCGTGTGCCCTTACCAGTTCTTTTCTGTTTCAGAATACTTGTTCCATGTAAATGGTTTGCATTATTAGATTAATGTTGTTGTCTCTTATTTGCCTAGAATTGACCAAGGGGCAATTGTAGCTCTAAAATGCAGTGAAATCTTGGTTCTTGTGAGAGGCCCTGCCAGAGCCTTACAAATACAGAGGTGGATGCTCGCACCCAACCATTGGACTGAATGCGGGGTCCCCAATAGAGGAGTCAGAAAAAGGACTGAAGGAGTTGAAGGGATTTGTAACCCCATAGGAAGAACAACAATATCAACCAACCAGACTCCCCAGAACTCCCAGGGACTAAACCATCAATCAAGGAGTACACATGGCTCCAGCTGCATATGTAGCAGAGGATGGCCTTGTCAGGCATCAATTTGGGGAGAGGTCCTTGGTTCTAATGAAGGCTCGATAGATGCCCCAGTGTAGGGGAATTGAGATCAGAGAGGTGGGAGTGGGTGGGCAAGTGGAGAAAGACCCTCATAGAAGCAGGGGGAGGGAGGATGGGATAGGTGATTTCCGGGAGGTGGGGGGAAATGTAAATAAAGAAAATATATTAAAAAAAAAGGAAACCAAGAGTTTTAGAATGTAAAAAAAAAAAAAAGAATAACTAATGTTTATAAGCTAATTAAGTTTAGTACGCCAGATATTGTTTTGGATCTTTCATGATAACTCATAATTGTAAATATTCACTGAATGAATGGTGTGCTTCATCTCTTTAGCCTCATTGTTTGTCAGGCTTTCATTCGCATTTATTCTGTAGCCAGAGTGCTTACTGTAATCTAAATTGCTTCAGCTTGCTCTTGGTTCCCTGTTTTTGCACACTGTGTTTACTTGGTATGGGTTTTCTGTTGGATCAACTTACTCCTCCCCCCCCCCCCCCCGCAGCTTGGCTCAGATGCCGCGTTCCATTTCATAGAGCTTTATTCCAAGCTTATCAGTCATTAATGAAGTGAGAGGGTTAATCTGAGATTGATCTTGTGTTTACTTTTCTCATAGCACCAAACTACGTGATAGATTTTTAATTTTGTCTAGAGATGACAGAGTCGGTCTTTCTTGTTAAGGAATTTACAAGAAAGTCTTTAATAAGAGAGATCGGGTTTTCAACAGTAGCTGTAGAGTGGCTGTTGGTGGAAATGATACGGATGGCGTTTTTTCCCAAGTGACTTTCACAAAGGCTTGAACTACTTTGTGTAATATGAAATGCACAGAACTTCATTTTGAGGTTAAAAGAGAAATGATATAGATAAAAAAATAAAAACACTGATGCTTTAAATACATCTTATATTTTAAATTCTGTCAGATCAATAGGACTGCCATTATGGCTATAGAGGTTGTAGACCAAAAAAACCTAGTTAAGAGAGAACACTAATGACTGGTAAACTTGCAAGACAGTTCTATGAAATGGAGTTCAGGTTCCTGTCTGACTCTCTTTAATAAATATCTCTAAGCTATTAGGGGAAGCCAACCCTTCCCTCTTTAAGTTCTTTGGCCAGTGTTTATCACAGCAGTAGAAAGCAAACTAGAATATCTATTATCATCTGTTTGCCATGAACTTTAAAAAAATAACTTTAATATTCTTTGAAATAAGGATGTCATCATTGCAAACAGAAAATATTTTACTTCTGCCAGAGTTTTGGTTCAGATACGTTTTTGACACATGGGTTTGCCTGAAGTAGGCTCTGAACAAATGATTTGCAGGTATTTTTTTTTTGTTTTTGAGATAGTTTCTTTATTATGTGTCTCTGGCTTTCCTGGGACTCTCTGGCTAGCCCAGGCTAGCCTCAGACCCATGGAGATCCACCTGCCTCTGCCTTCTGAGTGCTGGGATTAATGAAGTGCACCGCCACACCCATCCCTTTATGAATTGTGTAACAGCATATTGCACATATTCATCTTTTTAGAGATCAAAGAAGTTGCTGGCATCTTGTCACAGGTTGAAGATGGCAAGATCACTATACCTGACTTGGAGCGTGCCTTGAAATATTTGAATCTTAATATAAGTGAAGAGGACTTTAAAGAAGTTCTTAAACATTGTGATATCAGTGGTGAGATATTAAGTTTTTAAAAAATTTCTTAAGAGTGTCTTTATTTTCTCCTATTCCTGGGGAATATAATATTTATAAAGGAAATTATATAGAAATACAACACACATGTCTATTGTTAATAAATAATATATAGACAAATATATATATATTATACATGTAAAACTACTATATATTGTTATATAATAAATATAATGATTATCTATATGGCTAAAATGGGAAACTGAGTCATGCTATTGGAAGCTTAGGTGGATATCAGTGAGAGCCAATCCTACTAATTTACATATTTATTGACATCTAACTGCCCATACTCATCTGGTTATGATATATACTTATTACTATTCATTACTTATAAGCCTGAGTTGAAAAAATACCACACATTGTAGAAAATACTGTCTTGATATAGAATCTTTCTTTAGAGGGGAACCATCATCACCTGCCATTTTACAGTGCTTGCCACATTTTGATTTTTTAATCAAACAAACTAAAACGCATTTTAAGGGTGCAATGATTTTGTTTGGGAGGTGTCTGTCTCATGTGCTTTGGTTATTGATTTGATTAGCTCCTCTGGGTTATTTTTTTTATCTGTGTCAGTTTTTATCTGATTTGGTCATTTAGGCCTCCTGATTTATACTGTCAGTGAACATACCTTCCAAGGTTATGTCTTACAATTTGTTTTAATTTGTGTCTATGTTTGTGTGTTTGTGAGTGTGCAGACCATATGTGCAGATGTCTGACAATGGAAGAGGGTGTTAGTTCTATGGGAGCTGGAGTTAAGAAGGCTGGGAGCTTCTGGGCATGTGTGCTGGGCACTAAAGTTGGACCTTTGATTTTGCCATATACAAGTGATTTAAATCTAGACTCCACATCAACATAAGATTCAGAGTGGACCTTCCTATTCCTAGAGGAATTTTCTCCCCACTTTATGCCATATTGTGTGTTTTAGGCCTCTTTATACTAAGTAAGTGAGCATACACTTTCATTTTTTAATTTTAAGTTTTCATTTTTATTTTTACTTATGTGAACACATATGTCTGTGTGTGTGCTACATGTGTGCTACATGTGTGCAGGTGCCTGGTAGCCAACAAGAGGGTACAGGATCCTATGGAGCTGGAGTCAATGTGGTTGTAAACTACTGGACATGGGTGCTGGGAACTAAAGTTGAGCCCTTTGGAGAAACAGGAAGAATCCTTAACTTCTGAGGCTCTCTCTCCAACCCCAACGTGTCTCCTTTTACTCGCTGAAAGACATCTTTTATGCATCCCAGTTTGCTCGATATACACTCTAACTCCCATGTTAGCATAGACTCAGGTCTTCTTTATAATTCAGCGTGAACACTTGCATAAACTACCTAGTCATTGCTGGGTCTTAATTATACTAACTCACTGCTCACCAATCTACATCTTAGTTCCAGTTAACCTTTGTCCTTTCCTTTCCTTTCCTTTCCTTTCCTTTCCTTTCCTTTCCTTTCCTTTCCTTTCCTTTCCTTTCCTTTCCTTTCCTTTCCTTCCCCTTCCTTCCCCTTCCTTCCCCTTCCTTCCCCTTCCTTCCCCTTCCTTCCCCTTCCTTCCCCTTCCTTCCCCTTCCTTCCCCTTCCTTCCCCTTCCTTCCCCTTCCTTCCCCTTCCTTCCCCTTCCTTCCCCTTCCTTCCCCTTCCTTCCCCTTCCTTCCCCTTCCTTCCCCTTCCTTCCCCTTCCTTCCCCTTCCTTCCCCTTCCTTCCCCTTCCTTCCCCTTCCTTCCCCTTCCTTCCCCTTCCTTCCCCTTCCTTCCCCTTCCTTCCCCTTCCTTCCCCTTCCTTCCCCTTCCTTCCCCTTCCTTCCCCTTCCCTTCCCTTCCCTTCCTTTCCTTTCCTTTCCTTTCCTTTCCTTTCCTTTCCTTTCCTTTCCTTCCCCTTCCCCTTCCCCTTCCCCTTCCCCTTCCCCTTCCCCTTCCCCTTCCCCTTCCCCTTCCCCTTCCCCTTCCCCTTCCCCTTCCCTTCCTTTTTAAAGATTCATTTATTTATTTTACTTATGTGAGTACACTGTCGCTCTCTTCAGACATATGAGAAGAGGGCAGCAGATCCCATTACAGATGGTTGTGAGCCACCATGTGGTTGCTGGGATTTGAACTCAGGACCTCTGGAAGAGCAGTCGATGCTCCTAACCACTGAGCCATCTTTCCAGGAGCCATCTTTCCAGCCCCCTCTTATTTTTTTAAAAAAGACTCCAGTCATAGATTTTATGGACTACTTCTTGGGTTTATGTTGGGATGGTTTCTGTGTTACCCACATTCTCGTTTCATTAGTGTTCCGACTGTTTCAGGACTTCTGGGGCTGTGTATCAATGTGTGTGTATGTCAATGCTGCCACTCATCAGTGTGTGAATATGTAGTCAACACTGTCACTCATCAGTGTGTGAATATGTAGTCAACACTGTCACTCATCAGTGTGTGAATATCTAGTCAACACTGTCACTCATCAGTGTGTGAATATCTAGTCAACACTGTCACTCATCAGTGTGTAAATATGTAGTCAACACTGTCACTCACCAGTGTATGTATATGTAGTCAACACTGTCACTCACCAGTGTATGTATATGTAGTCAACACTGTCACTCATCAGTGTGTGTATATGTAGTCAACACTGTCACTCATCAGTGTGTAAATATGTAGTTAACACTGTCACTCATCAGTGTGTAAATATGTAGTTAACATTGTCACTCACCAGTGTGTGTATATGTCTGTAGTCAACACTCATCAGTGTGTGTATATGTTTTTAGTCAACACTGCCACTCACCAGTGTGTATATGTAGTTAACATTGCCACTCATCAGTGTGTGTGTGTGTGTGTGTGTGTGTATACCTATTGTTAACACTACTACTCCTGCAATGAGACTGGATCAGTTTAAATAACTATCTCTTCAGCTTTCTGGTTTTGTCATTTGAACAAGTTAATGTCTCTTTGTTTTCATCTTTTAACACTGGCATATTAGTGATACACAAACATGTAATTTAGTGGCACACAAACATGTAATTTAGTGATGCACACACATGTAATTTAGTGATACACAAACATGTAATTTTGTGAAGATTAAAGTAATTAATACATGTCAAATATCATATATAAGAAACTAAAATGTTATTTAATATTAACTGAAGAGATCATATAAAATGTTAGAAATTCTATTGAAATAGCTTCTATAATTTGAGAAAAGTGAAAAAATGAGTTTTATATAATTATTATGAATTAGAATCTTAACTTGATGTGCTGATTAATACAAGTGTTTTAATGTCAAATATGTTTGATTTTGACTTTCCAGATGAGATGTATGTGGACTTAAAAGATTTCTTAGTGAAACTGAGAGATATTCCAAGCTTTAAAGACTCCATAGGTAAGTGAACACTTCTGGTTCAAGAGAGTGACTGGAAAATTGCTTTATAATCTATGAAAATTTACATTAGATGTGTGCTTTAAAGACTTAAGTGTGTGTGTGTATGTGTGTATGTGTACACACATATGTGCATAAGCATGGCCATGTGGGTGTCCATTAAGGCTAGAGACATTGAGTCCCCTGGAGCTGGAATTACAGGTGGTTGTGAGCCCCTCAACATGTGTGATGGGAACTGAACTTGTATCCTCTGCAAGAGCATTATGTGCTCTTAACCATTGAGCCATATCTCTAGCTCCTGGATGTGTGTTTTTAATTGATAAGTAATTTATAACCACATACCTTGTCCTTTAAAATATGTGATTTATTGGTTTTAGTCACTAAGTTATAAAGTCTGTTATGTAACCTGCCCCGGCCTTCCTAGTACCTGGGACTACAAGCATTCACTACCATGTTCAACTCATCTTGTTTTATAATTTCCATATTTTCTTACAGAGCTCTTCTTTTTTCCTAGGTCTCATAAAACTATTAACATACACAGGCTTATGTCCTCAGATTTCTGGTTTGCAATGTCCTCTTCTGTCTGGTATTCATCTAGCTCTTGTCACGGGACTTACATCTTTACTTCTATTCTGCTGCTCATGTGTTTCCTGAATATGCATTTTTCCTTGCTATGATTTATCCTGTACTTTGCCAATGTCCATTTTCCCATGAGAGTCAAAGACAGAAAACATGAGAGTCTGGAGTTTTAAGTCTTTAAGTGCTTATAAATATCTGTCTTCTACCTTTGTCTTCTTTGTTATCTGTCTGGTATATTTATTACTTTTCTTAATGCTGTAACAAATTACCAGACAAAATTAGCTTGAGGAAAGAAGGGTTTGTTTTAGCTTGTAGTCATTTGAGATCCAGTCTATCAGGGTGGAGAGGGCATGGCGGTAGGAGCCTGAGGCAGCTGCTTGCACTGAGTTCACAGCCAAGAAGCAGAGATAGACAAGCTGATAGATAGCAAGAAGCTGGTGCTCAGCTTGCTTTCTTCACTTTATTCAGTTTGAGACCTTAGACCATGGGATGGTGCAGCCCACACTTGGGATGGGGTGGGGTGGTCTTCCCATTTCAGGTTAATCTTTCTGGACTCCACCCCCACCCCATAGATCTACCCAGAGATGTATTTCCACGGTGATTTTAACCCTGTCAGGCTGAAAGTCAAGATTCATGGTTACACACTGGGTATTAAAATGCTTACCATTTAGTAGTTGTTAATAAGTGGAAGATGATTCTGTTGCTGGAGTTGTTTGCCTTCCTATATCCAGCCAGCCACACTTTCTACTTAGTCTATATATTTTGTAATATATATATCATGTATATATTATATATGATATATAATATATGATATGTATATATTATAATTTGTACATTATATAATACATGCATATATAATATATATGATATATATTCTCAGTTGTGGTCAGAATGAGCAAAATCTAGAAGAAGAAGCTTCCTGTATTAACTGAAGTCTGGCAATTATATCTCACAAGGGCAGTATTTTTTGATAACTTAGAATACATTGGTGGCATGTTTGCATTTCATCCATCAGGTTAACCCTCTTGTTATATCATCTATTTTGTCCTGGCAACACAGCCTAAAACTAAACAATGCAGTGTAATGTTTACTTAAAGGTTATTTGTAAAGCTTCCTGGTGACCTCAGAGACCACATATGAAGGGTTAAATGACCCAAGAGATAGCTTGACTATCCAATGTGTTTGCCTGAAAAGGTACAGTAGTTAAAATCTTTGGGTTTGGACCTGTATTGCCCGAACTTAAATCTTGTTCTTACCACATAATTACCAATGTCACTTAATTTTGTTAGCCTCAGTTTCTTCATCTGAAAAATGGGAATAATAATGATCATGTCAAAGATTATTGCGAGATTAAATAGTTAAAGTAAGAGTGCTTTGAACAGTGTCTAGCACTAAAGTTTTACGAATTTCCAACTCCTGTTTTTTAAATTATATCCAAAGTCTCATATAATGTTCCATTGTTTTATGCAACCTGAATCAAGTGGTGGGCAGTGCACAGTGTCTGCCATTGACACATTCTCTCCTGCTGTCTTTCTGCAGTCACACAGCTGCTGCTAGCCACGCCCCAAGTTCTCGAGAAGGATCTAATTAATGTCTCTGACTTAAAGAAGTTATTGACAAATAATGAACTTCACTCAGCTAAAGCCATACTGACTGAAGTATTAAAACATGTTCCAGAGGATGGTTTGTACTTTTGATCTATCTACCTTAAATGGATTGTTGTCTACAGGTGGAGGAGCAAGTTGCCTGGGTGGAGTACACAGGTTGGAGGCTAATCCTGTACAAATTGTAGTGTGATGGCTGGTCACACTATCCTGCTGGTATGCCAACTTAGAGCTCCACAGAGCCAAATTCAGCAGGGAATCCACGGCCACCCTGCCCCAGTGGGAAGCCAGTGGTGGCACTTATGAAGTGAGATTATCTTGTGAACTGACTGCCATGGGCTGTAGAGAGTGGGTTCCTGGAACACCAAGCCAGGTGCTCACCCATCAGAAGCTGATTCATAAGGCTATCCATGGATGATAGGGAATTCTGCATCCTGTAGTTGCTCATAGAAGAAGGTGTTTATTAATGTATAAGGTAACTGCATTTTTTTTTAGTAACAGGTATAGTTGAGTGTTATCTTTATTAAGTTCTTGAATATTTAGTAGAACTCACAAGTAGAGACATGTACTGAGAGGTTTTTAAAATAAGGTTTATTTTAAGTGTGTGTTTGTGTGTGTGTGTGTGTATGTGTGTGTGTGGTGTATGGGAAGTGGTGGTGACTGTAGAGGCCAGATCACTAGGAACAGAGTCACAGGGAGTTGTGAGTTGACTGACATTGGGTGCTGGCATTGGGATCCAGCTCAGGTCCTCTGGGAGAGTAATTTATACTCTTAACCACTAAACCATCTCTTCAGGCCCAGTTGAGAATGAAGTTAAAATATTATTCTTGCACTGTATGAAAGATAGCAAAAATAACTGAATTATTATTCTAATACAGAGAAATACAATGATACTTATTTCATTATAAAAAAGCAAAATTTCCAAGATAAGAGGAAAATAATAATAGCATCCTTTTTTGAGAGATGACTCTTTCCTCCAGCATTTAGTACTATTTGGTTGGGATTTCATCTTCCTCCATACCTACAAACACTATTCTCTTCCAGAGTTTGTCCTCTAACCCAAAGGCAGTACCATTTCTAGACTGCCATTATTGGTCCCAGGCATTTCAATCTAAAACCTGATGATTCAGCTCTCCAGAGATTAGGGTTCTGATCCTTCAGATCTTGGATCTATTTCTAGTTGTTTCCTACATAACACAGGACTCTCTTCATATGAATAGATTCTAGTCAATTTCCATTCCTAACAGTGCCACTCCCTATGGGTCTACGGGGCCATTTTTATTCAAACCACTACAATTCTTACCATAAGCAGTGATTTTTTTCTCTAATAGTTGTTTTCTCTAATAGTCGTTGTCATTGCCCTATAGGACTTACCATGTTCCTAACTACCACCTTCCTTGAAAATTTAATCTTATAGACATGCTACATGTCTGATTGTATACTACAGATCATTGTCGTATCTAAGATTTTTCTTTTCTCTAAAAGCCAATTTTATTTTGTGAGGGTTATATCACCCTTAATGAGCGTACTTTTTGTGTGCCACTAAATCCTGTTTGCTAGTCTTTTACTTAAACATTAGCATGCTTACCTAACTAATGTTGGTATGTAGCCTCTCCTTGTACTTCACAGGTTAGCAAGCGAGTGGAGCTACTGAAGAGTTTTATTATTGAAGTGATCAGATATTCTTCTAACAAGAAAGACCTCTCTTGTCAAGTTGTAGAAAGTAAATGGAAAAAGACAAGATTGATGTCATAGGTTTTTTTTAAATAATGCTATTTTAATAGCACATATTATCATGAATATGGTAAAATCAGTAAATATTTGGAAAGAAATAGAACTACATATTTCTGATAATGTACGAGAATAGAGAGAAGAAAGTCTTGACTTGAGTGTTATCTTGAATTCTTATATATTTAGAAACATTATTTCCTTCAGCTAAATTTTCTCTTGCATTACAGAAGAAGGCAAAATTACCATTGAAGAATTTGTGAGCACACTTTCGGATATCTTGAGAACTCTAAAATCTGAACGTGAGTTTTACTTAGAATTTATTTATTTTCATTAATTAATTTATTTATTCACTTTATGACTGGATCACACCTCCTCCCTCCTCTCCTCCCAGTTCTGCCCTTACAAATTCCTTCCCCCAATACTCCCTCACCTTCTCCTAAGAAAAGGGGAAGCTCCCCTTGGGTACCATCCCACCCTGAGGCATCCAGTCTCAGCAAGACTAAGTGCTTCCTCCTCCACTGAGGCCCAACCATGCAGTCAAGTTAAGAGAAGGGATCCAATGGCAGGTAACAGAGTCAGAGACAGGCCCAGCTCCAATTGTTAGGGGACCCACATGAAGACCAAGGGGCAAATCTGATCTAAATGTGTAGGGGGCTAGGTCCAGCTCCTATGCTCTTTGGTTGGTAGTTCAGTCTCTGTGAGCCCCTATGGGCCCAGGGTAGTTGTCCCTGTAGGTCTTCTTGTGTTCCTCCATCTTGCTCAGTTCTACCCCCAACTCTTCTCCAGCTCCACCTGGTATTTGGCTATGGGTCTCTGCATGTGTTTCCATCTCCTGCTGGATAAAGCCTTTCTGGAGACAGTTATGCTAGATTCCTGTCTGCAAGCATAGCAAGGTATCATATCTCACATGGGATAGGTCTCAAATTGGAGTAGTCCTAGATCTCTGTTCCATCTTATCCCTGTGTATCTTCTAGGCAGGACAAATTTTGGGTTGAAGCTTTTATGGGTGGGTTGATGTCCCTCTCCTTCCACTGGAAATCCTGCCTGGCTTTAAGAGGTGGTCACTTCAGTTTCCATATCCCCTGTTGGTAGGAATTTTAGCTAGGGTCACCTCCATAGACTCCCCAGAGCCTCCCTGGTCCCAGGTCTCCTGCTAGTCCCAGAGATGCCCCCTACCATTTCCATTCTCACCCCCAGCCCTCTCTTGCTTCTTCTTTCCCCACACCTGATCTCTATCCCTTTCCCTTCCTTGCCCTCTCTCCTACCCAGTTCCCTCCCTCCATCCACCTCTGATGACTATTTTGTTCTCCCTTCTGAGTGAGATTCATGCATCCTTCCTTGAGCCTTCATTATTTAGTTTCTCTGGATTGTAGCATGGTTATCCTGTGCTTTATGGTTAATGTGCATGAGTACAAACCATATGTGTCTTCTGGGTCTAGGTTACCTCACTGTCTTAGTTAGGGTTTCCATTGCTGTGAAGAGACACCATGACCAAGGCAAGTCTTATAAAAACAACATTTAATTGGGGCTGGCTTACAGGTTCAGAGGTTCAGTCCATTATCATCAAGGCAGGAGCATGGCAGTATCCAGGCAGGCATGGCACAGGAGGAGCTGAGAGTTCTGTCTTTATCCAAAGGCTGCTAGTGGAAAACTGACTTCCAGGCAATTAGGGTGAGGGTCTTAAGCCCACACCCACAGTGACACACCTCTTCTAACCAGGTCACACCTATTTCAACAAGGCCACACCTCCAAATGGTGCCACTCCCTGGTCCAAGAATATACAAACCATCACACTCACCCAGGATGCTATTTTCTAGTTCTATCCACTTACATGCAAATTTCATGATGTCCTTGTTTTTAATAGCTGGATAGTATTCCATTGTATAGTTGCACCACATTTTCTTCATTCATTCTTCAGTTGAGAGACATCTAGGGTTTTTTTTTTCCCCCCAGTTTCTGGCTGTTACAAATAAAGCTGCTATGAACATAGTTGAGCAAATGTTCCTGTGGTATTGTGGGGCATCTTTTGGGTATATTCCCAGGAGTGGTGTAGATGGGTCTTTGGGTAGAACTATTCCCAATTTTCTGAGAAACTGCCTAACTGATTCCCAAAGTAGTTGTAAAGTTTGCATTCCTACCAACAATGGAGGTGTGTTCCCATGCTCCACATCTTAGCCAGCATGTGCTGTCACTTGAGTTTTTGATCTTAGCTATTCTGATTGGTATAAGGTAGAATCTCAGAGTCTTTTTGAATTACATTTCCCTGACAACTAAGGATATTAAGCATGTTCCTCTGTTGAGAATTCTCTATTTAGCTCTGTGCCCCATTTTTAATTTTGTTATTTGGTTCATTAGTATCTAATTTATTGAGTTATTTTTATATTTTGGATATTAGTCCTCTGTTGGATGTAGGGTTGGTGAAGATCTTTTCCCATTCCTTAGGTTGCCATTTTGTCCTCTCATCCTATTGATGGTGTCCTTAGCCTTGCAAAAGTTTTTCAGTTTCATGAGGTCCCATTTATTAATTGTTGGTCTTAGTGCCTGAGCCACTGGTGGTCTGTTCAGGAATTTGTCTCATGTGCCAATGTGTTTAAGGCTATCCCCCACTTTCTCTTCTGAGATTTAGTGTATCCTGTTATGCTAGGGTTCTTGATCCACTTGGCCTTGAGCTTTGTGCAGGGTGATAAATATGGATATATTTTCATTCTTCTACATGCAGACATGCAGTTAGTTCAGCACCATTTGTTGAAGATGGTTTAGTTTTCCCATTGTATGGTTTTGGCTTCTTTGTCAAATATCAAGTGTCCATAGATGTATGGATTTATTTCTGCATCTTCAATTCTGTTACATTGATTAACCCATATATTTTTATGCCAATACCATGCAGTTTTTATTACTATTGCCCCGTAGTATAGCTTGAAATCAGATATGGTGATACCTCTAGAAGATCTTTTATTGTAGAAGATTGTTTTAGCTATCTTGGGTTTTTCGTTTTTCCGTATAAAGTTGAGAATTATTCTTTCAAGGTCTGTAAAGAACTGTGTTGGAATTTTGATGGGAAAACTTGAAGTTCTTGTTATACAGGTCTTTCACTTTCTATTATTATTATTATTATTATTATTATTATTATTATTTTCTTAGTTGATTTTGTATCCAGTCCCTTTGCTGAAGGTGTTTATCAGTTGTAGGAGTTCTCTGATAGAATTTTTGAGTCACTTATGTATACTACCATACCATCTGTGAATAGCAATACTTGGACTTTTCCTTCCAAATTTGTATCCCTTTGATCCCCTTTAGTCATCTTATTGCTCTGGCAAGAACTTCAAGTACTATGTTGAATAGATAGGGAGAGAGTGGGTAGCCTTGTCTTGTTTCTGATTTATTGGAATTGCTTTAAGTTTCTCTCCATTTAATTTGATGTTGGCTATTGGTTTGCTGTAGATTGCTTTTTATTATGTTTAGCACCTTGTATCCCTGATCTCTTAAAGACTCTTTTTCTCCGTTAATTAATTTATTCATTTTAATATCCCAATAGCAGCCCTCTTTTCCTTCCAGTCCCCTCTCACATACCACATTCCCCATACCCCCATTGCCTTCTCTGAGAAGGGGGAGTCTCCCATCCCCATACCAACTCACCCTAGCACATCAAGTCATTGTAGGACAAAGCACATCCTTTTCCACTGATGCCAGACAAGGCAATCTAGTTAGGGGAACAGGATCCACAGGCAAGCAACAAAGTTAGGGACAGCTCCCATTCTAGTTGTTGGGGGACCACATGAAAACCATACCTGGACGCTTGGGGGCTCTCCAAGACTTTTTAGACTTTGTATGTATGTAGCAGCTGCACATCTGCTACAAATATGCGGGGGTTCAAGGTCCAGCCTGTGTATACTCTTTGGTTGGTGGTTCAGTCTCTGGGAGCTCCTAAGGAGATCCATCCTATGAGTAAGAACTAATCCCTGACACCATTAGTGATACTCTGTTGCGCTTGCAGTTGTGTTGGAGCCTAGCAGTACTGTCCTGAGAGTACTGCTAGCAGCTGACTGAAACAGATGTAGAGACCCATAGCTGAACATTAGATGGAAGAGTTGGGGGAAGGATTGAGAAACCCAGAGGGAATAGGAGACCCCACAAGAAGACCAATAGTATCAACTAACCTGGATCCTTGGGGACTCTCCAAGACTTTTCATGTGGAGGAGTATTGGATTTTGTCAAAGGTTTTTCAGCAACCAATGAGATATTCATGTGATTTTTTTTTAAAAGTTTGTTTATATGGTGGATTACATTGATGCATTTTTGTTTATTGCATCCCTGGAATGAAGCCCACTTGATTTTGGTGGGTGATGTTTTTGATGTGTTTTGGGGTTTGGTTTGTGAGTATTTCATTGAGTATTTTTGCATCAATGTTCATAAGGGAAATTGGTCTGACATTCTTTTTGTTAAGTCTTTGTGTAGTTTAGGTATCAGGGTAACTATGGCCTTATAGAATGAGTTTGGCAATGTTCTTTCTGTTTCTATTTTGTGGAATAGTTTGAGGAATATTAGAATTAGCTGTTCTTTGACAGTCTGGAAGAATTCTGTGTTAAAACCATTTGGCCCTGAGCTTTTTTTGGTTGAGAGACTTTTAATGATTGTGTCTATTTTCTTAGGAGTTATAGGTTTATTTAGGTAGTTTACCTGATTTTGATTTAACTTTGGTAAGTGGCATCTGTCTAGAAAATCATCCATTTTGTTTAGATTTTCCAATTTAGTGGAGTACAGGCTTTTGAAGTAAGATGTAGTGATTATTTGAATTTCCCCAGTTTCTGTTATTATGTCTCCCTTTTCATTTCTGATTTTTGTTAATTTGGATACTCTTTCTCTGCCTTTTAGTTAGTTTGGCTAGTGGTTTGTCTATATTATTGATTTTTTCAAAGAATCAGCTCTTGGTTTAGTTGCTTTTTCCATATTGTTCTCTTTATTTCTAATTTCTTGATTTTAGCCTTGAGTTTGATTATTTTCTGCCATCAACTCTTCTTGGGTGTGCTGCTGCTGCTGTTGCTGCTTCTGCTCCTGCTCCTTCCCCTTCCCCTTCCCATTCCCCCTCTCCCTCCCCCTCCCCCTCTTCCTCTTCCTCTGCTTCTGCTTCTGCTTCTGCTGCTGCTGCTGCTTTTAGGTGTAGTTTTTATTAAGTCATTAAAATAATTTATAATAGTTAAATGCCTCTTAAATATACGTGATATCTTCTGAAGCTAACAGTAATATGCATCTAACCAGTTTTTAAAATCTATTTAGAACATCAAACATGATAAAAATAGAAAAAAATCTCTTATGAAGTCCTCTATGAAAGGAAATTGTGACAGGTTCCTGATTAGACAGAGACCATTCCATGTCCAGAGGAGAATACGCAGTGTAACTGTGGCTTCACAGGATGGATGGAGTAGTGCTCCTTCTCTTTCTATTTTATAGAATAGTTTGAAGAGTATTGGCATTTGGTCTCCTTTGAACGTCTGATAGAATTCTGCACTAAACCCACCTGGTCCTAGGCTTTTTTGTTGTTGTTGTTGTTGTTGTTGGGAGACTTTTAATGACTGCTTCTATTTCTTTATGGGACTGTTTAGATGGTTTATCTGATCCTGATCTAACTTAGGTATTTGATATTTGTCTAGAAAATTGTCCATTTCATCCAGATTTTCCAGTTTTGTTGAATATAGGCTTTTGTAGTAGGATCTGATGATTTTTTAAATTTCCTCAGTTTCTGTTGTTATATCTCCCCCTTCATTTCTGATTTTGTTAATTTGGATACTGCCTCTGTGCCCTCTGGTTAGTCTGGCTAAGGGTTCATCTATCTTGTTGATTTTCTCAAAGAACCAGCTCGTGGTTTTGTTGACTCTTTTTATAGTTCTTTATGTTTCTACTTGGTTGATTTCAGCCCTGGGTTTGATTATTTCCTGCTGTCTACTCCTCTAAGATGTATTTGCTTCTTTTTGTTCTAGAGCTTTCAGATGTGCTGTCAAGCTGCTAGTGTGTGCCTTCTTCAGTTTCTTTGTGGAGGCACTCAGAGCTGAGTTTTCCTCTTAGTACTACTTTCATTATGTCCCATAAATTTGGGTATGTTGTGCCTTCATTTTCATGAAACAGTCTTTAATTTCTTTATTTCTTCATTGATCATTGAGTAGGGCATTGTTAAGTTTCCATGTGTATGTGGGCTCTCCAGTCAGGTGTAGTTTTAAATTGCTAGTATGAGAATTCTCCAACTTATTTACGAAGGCACTTAGTCCTATGCACTTTCCTTCTAGCACTCCTTTCACTGTGTCCCATAAGTTTGGGTATGTTGTACCTTTACTTTCATTGAATTCTAGAAGGTCTTTAATTTCTTCCTTTCTTTATTCCCTGACCCAGTGACTATTGAGTAGAGACTTTTTCAGTTTCCACGAGGATGTGACTTTCTGTTGTTTCTGTTATTGTTGATGTCCATCTTTAATCCATGATGGTTTGATAAGATAAAAGAAGTGATTTCGATTTTCCTATATCTGTTGACACTTGCTTTGTGACCAACTAGATGGTCAATTTTGATGCAACATGGAGACAAAACAGCACAAGGTAGAGATATGTAACTTTTATTTGAATTATGAAGCAAACATTGCTAAGTATGACATAAATTTAAAATTGCCAGTCGTCTTACTGTTGATTATTGAAAATTTTCCAATTATGTTATTCTCTGAGGTAATTCAGTTGACTTCTGAAATTATTAGAAAATTAGAAATAGTTAGAAAATAACTTTTAAAAGGTTTGACAAACCTAGTGGGATAAACTTTTAAGACTGTGTGTGTGTGTGTGTGTGTGTGTGTGTGTGTGTGCGCGCGCGTGTGATCAATTGCTGAATACTATGTGCTTCACCAATTCATGTTATTAAAGTCTAATATATCAACTTTGTTAGCAGTTTAGTTCTGTATAACTGCTACCTTAAACAACATGTGAACATATCACCCATAAAAGGTCCTTTGTACTGTTTTGATTTTTCCCTCCTCTACCCCTCAGTGTACAGGGCCTACTGTTGCTTTGCTCTGTGATAAACTTCCAGAACTTACTCATCCTGCCTAATTATAACTTTCTACCCTTTGACCAACATAATTTTCTTCCTCTAGACCATCGCCATATTCTTTGCTTCTATGATAATGTTTTTCAATTCCTTACAAATGATACCCAGCAATTGGCCTTCTGGGCCTGACATTTCACAAAGTAAAATGTCCCCTAGGCTCATCCATGTAATTGACAAGATTCCTGGGTTTTTTTTGAGGCTGAAAAGTATTTCATAATTACTTTATTTTTGAGATAGGGTCTTGTCATAGTGCAGGCTGGCCTGGTCCATATTATGTAGCTCAGTCTGTCTTTAAACTCTAGATAATCCTCCTGCTTCAGTAGGTAGGGCGATGCACACCTGTAATCCTAGCATTGCCATACCTGCACTTCCCATTATTTCTCTTTTGGGGATCAATAAAATGTTAGTTGCCTTTCCCTCAATCTGTATATTTAATACAGTCTCAATAAAAGTATCAACAGCTTCCTTTCAGAGCCAGACAAGCTTGATGTAGATATGTTAACATATAAGAACAAACATGAAAACACTGAAAGGTAAGAGCTACTAGAAGCCTAACCCTGCCAGGTACTAGTGTCTTCACATCTTTATACTATCCAGTCTTTATAATCAAGTCGTTTGATACCATTGCATGGAAAGGTAGAAAGGTCAAGATGACAATATGCAATATCCAGTAATAGACCTCATTATGTTTGTGAACCAATGCTGGTATCATTCCAGGTTGTCATGGGAAGAAAGATTAGACCTCTTCCAGTGATATTAGTGGGGAAACAGAGTAGGCAAAGGAGAAAATAAATTTAGAAAAATATTATATATGTGTCATGGATAAGAATAAGCTACAGCTGGGCAATGGTGGTACATGCTTTTAATGCCAGTACTTGGGAGGCAGAGCAGGTGGATCTGCATTCAAGGCCAGCCCAGCCTGGACTTCAGAGAGTGAGTTCCAGGCCAGCCAGGGTTAGACAAAGAAAGCCTGCCTCAAAAATCCAAAACCAACCAACTGACCACCACTACCACCACTACCACCACCACAACCACCAAACCAACTAACTAACTAACCAACCAACCAACCAACCAACCACCCAAAAAACATGAAACCTTTCAATATTCAAATACAAAAGTGAAATCCTAAGTGCTTCAGCGGTTTGGATATATGAGAAGTCTTTTTTGTCTGGTTTTGTTTCAAAACATAGATGGAATTACAGTGTTTATTGTTTTATTTTTTATTTTGATTCTTTGCTTTTTTTCTACAAGAATACAGTTTTGAATTATTAAATATTTTATTGTTATTTTGTGTGTTTTGGTGTCTTATCTGCATGTATATCTGTGCACCATGTACTTGTCTGGTACCTTGGGAGGCCAAAAGGAGCTGTTAGGTTCCCAGTTATAGACAGTTGTGACCTGTGCGTGATGTGAGTGCTGGGAATTGAACCTGGGTTCTCTGGAAGAGTTCTTAACTGCCTAGCTACCTCTCCAGCCTCAAGAATACGATGTTTATATTTACCTCACATCCTATCATCTTACTAAATTATGGTTTTTGGTGTTTCAAGTGGCATAGTTGTCTACCATAGATGGTAACTTTTCCTCTTATTTAGCAGATGGTTGCCTCTGATCTCTTCTTAGTGTGCTGGCCACAGTCTCTGGCACAGCGCTGGGTAAGGGAGAATCTTTATTTATTTTTTTCTTCGTATTTTTGATTTTGAGGAAGCCAGACAGTGTTTCAGTGTTGTGTTTGTTGGCAACTGTAGAGTGTTGTTATTGTTGTTGTTGTTTTCAGGCTGAATAAATTCTCTTCTGATTTTGTGGTTCTCTAACTGAAAGTCATTATGTCTTCCCAGGAGAGAAAGAGATACTTCACAACACCAACTTTGACTTAAATAATGTTAATGTCACTTCTGAAATTAAGCAGAGTTTAGATGCTCTGGGAATCCACATAACAGGCAGTGATATACAGAGAGCGATGGAGAACATGGCTTCTTCGGGTGAGTACTCACCTCATTCATTTTTATTCTTCTCTCATGTATGACATCCTGACTGCAGATTCCCCTCCCTCCCCTTCCTCCAGCTTCTCTCCCATCCAGACCTAACCCCTCCCATCAGAAAAGAGCAGGCCTCCCAGGGACGTCAATCAAATACTGCATAACAATCTACAATAAGACCAGGCAATAGCAACCATCAGAGTTGGACTAGGCAATCCAGTAGGAGGGGAAGGGGCCCACAATAAGGCAAAAGAGAATAGATTCTAAAAATTCTTTTTACTTTACATCAACAAGGTGCCGTATCTCTGAAGCGTCACTTACCCGAAATCCCCAAGAAGCTGCAGCCAATTTCCTTTCCAGCTTCTGCTTTTTCAGAAAAAAAAAAGAAAGAAAAAGAAAAAGAAAAAAAACCCTGATTTTTCTTACTTTTTAAATTAATAGATTTATATTGAAGGAACATTTTTTTCAGGGGGCTGGGTTATTTTACTCATACTTCTATATAACAGTTCATAATTGAAAGCAGCTAGGACAGGAACTCAAAACACAGCAGGAACCTGGAGGCAGGAGCTGATGCAGAGGCCGTGGAGGGTGCTTGCTCTTTAGAGCTTGCCCAGCTTACTTTTTAAAAAAAAAATGCTACTTTTTGTTTAGTTTTGAGTCTGTGTTTTAATTACAACATTTCTTTCTTCTCTGTCCATGCTCCAAAACCTCCCATCCATCCCTCCCTGCTTTCCTTCAGTCCATGACCTTATCCTTCATTAATTGTTATTGTATGCATATATGTATTTGTATATCATATATTCATAAATATAACCTACTGAACCCATATAAAGGAACATACTTTAAAATATTCCCCAATGGTCTGCTTATCATATTTTCAAAGATAATTGTCAGGTTTCCTCTTTATTTTTGTGTTTTAAAATTCTGGCTTTATAACATCAAGTGGTCTTTTTTTTTTTTTTAATCAGAATATCAAAATGTTCTTTCTTTTTTGTTCTAAAGGTGAAGTGATAACGCTGAAGGATATCATCAAAGAGCTGGCCAACAGTGATGTGTTTAGTGAGTGCCAAAGTAAGTATAAATTTGGAAAAAAAAATGCCAACAGAAGCTTCATGGCTGTAGGCTTGTCTTTAGTTTTTGGTAGGTGTGTATGTGTGTGTGTGCGTGCATGCCGGCATTTATGTGCGGATGGCCTTTGTATTCAAGCGGCCAGAGGCTGATGTTGGCTATCTTTGCAATTGCTCTCCACCTTAGTTATTGAGGCAGGGTTTCTCATTTGACTCACTGATTGGACCTAGTCCACCTATCCACTTTGCTCTGGGGATCCCTTGAATCTTTCATGAACTGGGATTACTGGGTACTTAGGAGGGTGCTGGATATGCAAATTCTGGCCCTCACTTTTGCCTTAGGAGACACCTACTGAGGTGCAGCTCTTGTGTGTGTTGATTTCAGCAGAGCCCCTTCCCAGCTCCTTGCCCGCACCTCCCCCATGCTGGTACCCAGCAAGCTTATGTGGTAACTGGAGATAGAATGCATGACTTTATGCATGCCGGGCAAGCACTCTTAACAACTGAACTGCGTCCCTGGGCTCTGGCACCATTAGGAATCACTTTGCTGGTTTGTTGTTTAGCTTTGAGAGTTGACAAAATGTCCCAATTTATCTTGTTTTTGAATCTGAACCTCATAACCTCTAAATTTTATGGCATTTCCTGCTTAACAACAACAACAACAGGTATTCTGGAAAATGAATACATTTTACTCAAATCAGGTTGTTATGGGGCTGGAGAGATAGCTCAATAATTAGGACCTGAATTTGATCTGCAGGGCTCATAAAAAGCTCTGCAGGTAGCATGCAGGAATAATAATAAAGCATGCTCGTAATCCCAGCAGCAAGGAAGTGGAGCCAGATGGAGTAGCTTAATTGGCTAACCAAAGTCCCATTGAAAAACCCAGTGTCGTACAATTTGCAAACCACATGAAACTGAAGAAGAACGAAGACCAAAGTGTGGACACTTTGCCCCTTCTTAGAATTGGAAACAATCACCCATGGAAGGAGTTACAGAGACAAAGTTTGGAGCTGAGACAAAAGGATGGACCATCTAGAGACTGCCATATCCAGGGATCCATCCCATAATTAGCCTCCAAAAGATGACACCATTGCATACACTAGCAAGTGTTTGTTGCAAGGACCATGATATAGCTGTCTCTTGTGAGACTAGGCCGGGGCCTAGCAAACACAGAAGTGGATGCTCACAGTCAATCAACTATTGGATGGATCACAGGGCCCCCAAGGGAGGAGCTAGAGAAAGTATCCAAGGAGCTAAAGACATCTGCAACCCTGTAGGTGCAACATTATGAACTAACCAGTACCCCGGAGCTCTTGACTCTAGCTGCATATGTATCAAAAGGTGGCCTAGTCGGCCATCACTGGAAAGAGAGGCCCATTGGACAGGCAAACTTCATATGCCCCAGTACAGGGGAACGCCAGGGTCAAAAAATGGGAATGGGTGGGTAGGGGAGGGGGGGTATGGGGGACTTTTGGGATAGCATTGGAAATGTAATTGAGGAAAATATGTAATAAAAAAATGAACATAAAAAAAAAAAGAAAAACCCAGTGTCAACAGCTAAGTACCTGTGCACACGTGCACCTACATAATCAGGCTGATGTAGATTTAGCTGGATGCACTCATCCTGCTTTTATGTTTTTGCCATCAACTAGGAATAGAGGACATACACCGCATCATTGATGTCATCGGTGATGGCAAAATGGATGTTAAAGACTTTTTGTCTGCCTTGAATAACTTCACGAGACCTTTAGAGGAGGAAGGCCAGTCTGACGTATCTCAGTCCCCCGAAATGAATGGTGAGTACTTAGCTACTTCTTGGGTCTTGCTTTAGAGCTCACACAGGCTCTTTTTAAAGTGGTGGTGATGCTGTGTGTTAGAGAGCTCTTTATGGAACTGACACCCACCTATTGGCCTAGGTGGAGAATGTTTCCATAGTCTCTATTTGGATGAGACTAAGAGAAGTAGTCTTGTTATTATTGTCTTAAAAACTGATTCTCATTTATTGGGATACAATAGTTAAAATATAAATATGGTGTTCCTGTTTCTTCAGCACTGGATTCTAGCTGAGACACAGAGCTCCACGGGCTTTCGATTCCTTTGATACAGAATATGATATTAACCCCTTCACTGTTGTCACAGTCATAGAATTCTTAGGGTTAACAAGCTATTGAAGGACGAGATGTGTGTGACTTCTAGAATCACCAGAAGGTGTCACTACAATCGTCTTGTTTTCTTTGCAAGGATAATTGATGTGGACGGCTTGCAGTTTATATTAAGGGCAGGGGCAGAGAGGGGTGTACTCAGAAACATCGTCCCTCCATTCTTTAGTTCCTTTGTAACCAAATGAATCTGCCTTTAATACTTGCTCCACTGAGAAGCTTTGACAAGATATTTGAACCCATGAGTTACGATTATTCAGTATGGGACCTTAGGGATATCTGCTCTGTTTTGTTTTGATTTGCTGTTTTGAGACGAGGATTCCTGTATTCTAGGCTGGCCTCAAATTTGTTGTGTAATTGGGGATGAGATTGAATTTCTGATCCACCTGCCTCTACCTACTGATGGCTGACATGAGTATGTACCAGCATGCCTAGTTCATGCAGTCCTGTGAATCACATCTGGGGCTTTGCATAGCTAAGCAAACACTTTTCCAGTTGTGCTTTGTCCCCAGAACATAGGATATATTTTTCTTTCATATGTACATATGAAAGATATATATTTATATGTAATATATAACATATTTTGAATGATATATTATCATCTTGAATGATAAAATATATCATACATATATATTTTTTATCTTGCTTATATATGTTTTTAAAAGATTTATTTTATTTATATGAGTACACTGTAGCTGTCTTCAGACACACCAGAAGAAGGCATCAGAACCCATTACAGATGATTGTGAGACACTATGTGGTTGCTGGGAATTGAACTCAGGACGTCTGGAAGAGCAGTCAGTGTTCTTAACCACTGAGCCATCTCTCCAGCCCCTTGCTTATATATTCTAATGTATGATTTAACTAACTTTAAAGTGCTTGAATTTCAATTGGTATTAAACACTCTTAGAGGATAAAGACACAAGTGTGGCTCTTTGCTGAGATCATCTTTATCCTATCATGTAAGACATTTGAATACAAACAATGACCTGTAAAACTCAATTAATTCGGAAATTTTATCTGAGAGTAACGTTTGTAAAAAGAATAAAGAAATTGGGGAATCAAGATTTCTGTGAAAACAATGAAAAGGTGAGAAAACCTGGGTATTCAACAATCATGCAAATTATCTGCTCAAAAGATAACTGTGCAGCCATTGAATAAAAAACACTGTAATAATGCAAAATGGAAAGAAAACTACACAGAAGATATATACACACCACCAATAGACTTATATTTAAAATACATGCATCAGAGAACTTGGGAGAATGCAAGTGGAAAACTGGGAAAGATGGGTAGATTTTTGTCTCTTTCTAGGGGCAAACATGTGTGCTCTGATGTCTTCTGACAGCAGAGGGTGCCTATGACCACGGCATCTGTGCTGACATTCCCTGGCTGCTGAGAAATCTTTTTTTCCCTGACTGTTTGGGGGTTGAAACTGATTTCCCCTTATTATTTTTTTGTGTATTTGTTCAAGTCTCTTAAACTGACATTTCATAGTCTGTTGACATGTGAGGTGGCTGTCACCCTGCACCACACACTGTGAATTGATTTCTTTGTAGTGGATATTGATAAGGTCTTAACCTTGTTTTGTCTGATGTCAACATACCTTTGTTCTATATTTTCTCATGTATTTAATTTAGTTTTGTTGTTTTAATTTTGCTTATTCTACTATTAAATGAATAAAAGATAAAGTTGATGAAGTGCAAAAGAAGCAGAAATATTTTAAAATGAAGACATTTGTTAAAAAATAAACAAAATCTTTAGAAACTAAAGATACTAAAATTAACCATCTGCTAGTGATATCAGTACATTAAACAAAGCCAAAGTAAGCATGAACTGTAAAATGGTCTGAGGGTTTATATGGGGAGAATCCAGTAAAGATTTGGAATATAGGAAAGGGTTAAAGGCATAGGAAACAGGTGTCTAACATTCATGCATACAGGTGGCTGTATTGAAAATATTCAAAAGGGTGTGGCTGATAACTTTTCAATCCACAGAGAGACCTTCAGCTGTTAATTATTGAAGTTCAAAGACTTTTATGCAGAATAAGAAATACATAGGAAAACGTTCCAGAAACTGCACCAAACCCAAAGAGAAACCTTAATTGTATGCTAATAGAGAAGTCAAACTCACCACTTTCAAAGAAGGAACGTATCTCAGTTCTTGATATTTTTTTCCTGGGTGTTGAAATGTTAGGAAGTTTTCATAAGTTGAAGAAGGGACATTTCCCAGATTTGGAGGAATCTAGACAGTGAGAATTTGAAAGTTTAAAGTTTTCCACTAAAGTGTTTAGTCTTTCAAATACTCTGGGTGAAATGCCGCTGCTGTGCTTCTGCGTTAGAGCCAGCAGGGGGAGCCAGGTAGGAGCGGGCTAGACATTCAGTACTGGGATGCAAATTGATGGTTTAAGATGTAGAAAAACTCTCTTCTTTTTAGTACCTTCAGAGGATTAATCCAGGTGTCTAACTGCTTCGGTCCCAGCATTTCATTTACGTTGGTTTAATTTAATGAAATTGAATCTAATCTGAGGACTGACCTCATGAGTTCATGGTTGGAACTCCCATGCTAGGGAGGCATGGAAGGGAGAGGAGACCTCAAACCTCCAATCCCTCGGAACCCTTTTATTTCTCTCAGCATCTTTTTGTTTTTGGAGATGAGGATGCTGTGTCCTTACGGGTGGGGTGTCCTTATGGGTGGGACATCTCCCAACTGAAAGTCTCATGACCTCATTCAGCCGATGTGTCCTTCTTTCTGATCAATTCTAGGATCTAGTCATCTTAACATATTCACTATATTACCAAGTTACAAACATTGCCTTCTTATCCATTTGATTTTGTGCATAGTTTTTTTTTTTTTTTTTTTTTGTTGTTGTTCTGTTTGATATTTTTTCCCCACATTGAACAGGAAGTATTTGCTGGTAAGAAAAAAAAATGAAATTGTCCTTTTCATCAACAGATATTTAAAAAATGATCTCTTTGCTGAACGTGACCCTGCATGCTGTCCTTTAGTCTTACTTATATATACTTTAATAATCATTGCTGCGCACACACACACACACACACACACACACACATTTATCCTATACAACTTGTGACTGTTTTAACACATGGGTCACGTAATGAGTTGTGTAGTGAATGTACTAGGTCCTGAATATCATTAAAAAGCAAATGGGAATACTTAGAACGGTAGCAGAGGGCTTCGGAGTGTATCACAGGCGGGAGTGGTAAGTGCTACGTTATGAAACTTTGATCCCTGTGTGTTGTGTCTGTGTGTTGTGTGAGTGTGGGAGGTGCCCTTGTATCCCCCCAGTCAAACCAATGTGTTGTGATCACAGAAATATGTTACTATATTAACATAATTGTTGCCTCACTACTGTCTTAAAAAAAAGATTTAGTTTTATTTTATGTGTGTGAAGATTTGCCTTCATGCATGTAGGTGTATCACATGCGTGGCTGATACCTGCAGGGGCCGGAAGAGATGTCAGAGTCCCTGGCACTGGAGTTACAGATGGTCATAAGCTGCCTTGTGGGTGCTGGGAAGTGAACCCCAGCACCTCTTGAAGGCAGCAGATGCTTTGAGCTGCGGAACCATCTCTTTAGCCCTTGTGGTAGTAAGTTTGATCCATTTAAACCCTACTCTCTCTCTCTCTCTCTCTCTCTCTTTAACTTTGCAGAAAAAGAGGCGATCTTAAGAAACACAATTAATTATTTAACTGGCGTATCTGCAATGACACGGTTCAAAAGTGAGTATAATAAAAATGAAAGTAAGTTTCTGGAATCACCGCATTGTATTTTAAACTTCTTTCAAACGCCATTTGTTTTTTTCTTTGAGTATTTTCCTAAAGTTTCCTTTGCCTCATTTTAAATGTTGTATCCAGACTTCCCATGCCTTAGCTAATTATTCGAATAATTATTTAGAATGTCATACCTGTAATGACTCCTAAAGGCAAATTACTTTACAGTATACGCACGCTATATTGTAGGGATAACCCCATTGCTCCAGCAGCACACACCCCTCTCGTTTCTGTAAATCTCCATGTGGTTATTCTCTCACTTCAGAAACATGTTGTAAAAGAGCGCATAGTCTGGGGCAGGAAAGCCAGCCAGCATGCTCTCGAAGAAGGAAGGCTCCTGGACTCCGAGAAGGACTCTCCCTTTTTAGACCACATTACTTTTCCTGTCCTCAATGGCTTGCCTTCTGTACTCGCCTCTCGACCATCCTGAACTTGTGCCCAGTTGTTGGCAAACCTTACTGTTTGTGTTATCCTGGAGCGTGCAGCAGAAACGCCTTTGAGAGCTAGCAGTGAATGAACAAAGCCTGAGCTTCCTCAGAAATTATACCCCAAAGGAACTTTTACCTGGCTGCAGTTTGGTTTTGTTAATTGTCTAATTGACTTTAAAGACAAAACCCACTGATGTGTTTCAAAAGCTTTTTGACTCAGAATTCTTTTTTTTTCTTTAAGTTTTTAAAAAAATTCTTTAATTTTTTTTTACAGTCAAGACTTCATCCTCCTTCCCATCTGCCCCCCCCCACCCACTGCTTCCCATCCCATACCTCCCCCCATCCCCTGTCTCCAAGAGGATGTCCCCATCCCCAACTCCACCAGACCTCCCCATTCCCTGGGGCCCCAAGTCTCTTGAAGATTAGATGCATCTTCTCCCACTGAGTTCAGATCCGGCAGTTCTCTGCTGTATATGTGTGTGTGTGGGGGGGGGGGCTCATATCAGATGGCGTATGCTGCCTGGTTGGTGGTTTAGTGTCTGAGAGATCTTGGGGGTCCAAGTCAGTTGAGACTGCTAGTCTTCCCATGGGGCTGCCCTCCTCCTCAGCTTCTTCCAGTTTTTTCCCAATTCAACCACAGGGGTCTCTGGCTTCCGTCCATTGGTTGGGTGTAAATATCTGCATCTGACTCTCTCAGCTGCTCGTTGGGCCAGAGTTCTTTTAAAGATACACCTATTTAATTTCTGTAGGCCGTGGGTTCCAAGGATTAAAAAGGAATTAGTCTCAATGTCAACCACCGTTCTCTTTCATTCCCGTACTTTCAGGTTTATTGAAAGGGGTCCAGACCTTTGATAATATCAGAGGTAATAAGATGCCTGTGGATGAGCTCGTCTCCAACCTCATGAGTACTGGGATGCCAATAAGCCAGAGCACAATGCAGGAGCTCCTGAGACAAGCCTCTGTTGACGGTGAATTCTCCTTTCTTAATTGTACGGTTTCTTCCTCCTAACTATTCAGTGTCTTTTTTAACATTATGTTTCCCGTGCTGTAGAACCCACCCTAAAATGATGCTGATGCTGATGCTGTTGATGCTGATGCTGACTGATGACGGTGATGGTGGTGGTGATAGTGATGATGATGATGTCTACAGTGTGCACCTGTGTGTATGCGTGTGCGTGCGTGCGTGCAGGTCCACATGCGTTTGGATATATCTGCCAGTGAATGTGTGAGGAGGCCCCTGAGACATCAGTTTTCATCGTCATTTCTCAGGAGCCATCTACAATGTTTTTGTGAGACATAATCTTGGGGCTTGCTGTGCAGGCTAGGCCCATGACCAGCAAGCTCCAGGGAGCCTTCTCTCTCTACCTCCTCGGTGCTAAGGCCGCACGTGGGTGCCACCACACCTGGCTTTCCTGAGGAGTCAAACTGAGATCCTCGCTTGTGAGGCAAACGCTTTGTCCACTGAGTTACCTCTCAGCACTGCCTTTATGATTCAGATGCATGATCTTATTTCATCTGTATGTATGCACGCATGTGTGTGCACGTGCGTGTGTTGTGTGTGCATGTGGAGGCCCATGGTTGATGTCAGGAATCTCCCTGGAGCTCTCTTCACCTTAATTTTCGAGGCTGACTCACTCAGCTGACCCCAGAGCTCGCTGATAGGGCTTGCCTTGCTAGCCAACTTGCTCTGGGATCCTCTGATAGGGCCTTGCTAGCCAGCTTGCTCTGGGATCCTCTGCTGCTCCTTCCTTCTTCTGAGATTGGAGATGCAGAGGGCTGTTATGCTCAGGGGCATTATGAAGGTCCTGTGCGTCTCAGCAGGTTCCTCACCCTTCTACGGCAAATGCGTAAGGATTCCATCTTTTCTCTACACCCTTCAGTAATTGTTTTAAACACTGGATAGTCTCCTAACCCCATTACTTTTAGCTTTTTTTTAAAAAAAAGATTAGCTAAAATATAATATTTTCTTAGATCATGTTCTAACATAGTTTCAGTTGATTCCTCTCTTCTTTTCCTTGAAGGACCAATCTGTGTTGAGCATACTGATGTCTTAGTTCTTTCTATATGCTCGGATTCTTGTTGCATATATGAATAAATATATTTTTCATCGATGAACGTGCTTATTTCTTAAGTGGAAATGATCGACTGTGTGTACTTGTGCTGTACAATGGAGTATCTTGATATAGGTCTGTCTTGTAAAATAATTAAACCAAGATAACCCATTTCTTATCTCACATCCCTATACATTTATACGTTTAAAATCCATTTCAGCAATTTTCAAGTAAAATGTGTTATTATTAACTGTAGTCATTTGCTGTGCTGTGGATCTTCCGAACTCCAGCCCACGTGTGACTGAAACTTTCTTTCCTGTTAACACATACTTGTCCCCAGGCCTCACTCCTGCACTCCCACAACCCCTTCCCCCAACAGTCTACTCTGTTTCCAGCTGTTTTTCTTGTGCTTTGTTTTCTCCGCCTGGTTCTCTTTACCTTATCCACTGTCCGTCAAGTTCACCTGCGAGCTTCAAAGGAGAAGCTTCCCTTTTAAAAGCCAAATGATATTCCTATTCCGTGGTACGTGTCTGTGTGGTTGTCCATCTCTTTCATTCATTTAGCACACACCTAACATTTCTTTAATATTCTGGCTATTTGAATAATAATGCAATGAACATAAGCATGCAGCTGTGGCCTGATACCCTGATTCAGCCTTCTTTAGTATACACACAGAATTAGAGTTTCTGGAAACAGTAGTACTATTTTTACTACTGTTTTAATTTTTGGATGAATCTCCATAATTTATTCTATAATGCTATATTAGACTCCCATCCTTCATATATGAGTTACTTTTCCACTATATTCTTGCCTACACTTACCCTCTCTCTCTCTGTATTTGTGTGTTTCTGTGTGTGTCTGTGTGCATATTTGTGTCTCTGTGTGTGTGCATATTTGTGTCTGTGTGTGTCTCTGTGTATGTGTGTGTATTTGTGTGTGTGTATTTGTGTGTGTATGCCTGTGTGTATGTGCTTGTGTGCATACATGCTCACATGTGTGTGTCTTCAGTCATTCTCCACCTTATACACTGAGGCAGGACCTCTCACTTGGACCCAGAACTGCCAATTTGCTAGTCTAGCTAGTTGCTTTTCTCAGGGCATCTGCTGTTCCACTTCCCACAAACTCATCTTACAAGCCACACCCACTGGTGTTTGCTTGGGGTTTAGGGTCCTCATTCCTGAAACGCAAGACTTGATGTGCTGAGCCATTCCCCAGAACCCTCTTCTGTCTCTCTGATTAAAGTCATCCTTCCAGTTAAGAGACAAACTGCCCTTTGAAATATAACAAAAAATAAATGCATAGATAAGGCTAGAAGACAGAACAAAAGGTATGTTTATTGAAAATACATTAAAATTCATACTAGTTTCTCCTGGAGATAGTTATCAGAGACAGACTCTGTTTATTCCAGATCATGTCTATTTTACATATATACATATTTATACTCATATATAAAACATATTTTATTTTTAAGCCAAGTAAATAAATATAGTTGCAAATTCTTTTTGGAAGGAAGAGATTCCGGGTAGAGCTCTCTCAGGTAGTTTTAATCCTGTTGAATTTCAGAGTTAGAATATTTGCTTATTTCTCTCCTCTGTCATTCACTTTGTCTTTTAGTGGCTAGCAGCACCAGCACTTTGCTATTTCATAATTACAACCTTCTTATTTTTCAGAAAACGAGGAAGTAAGTCTCAAACAAATTTTGGAGAATTTAGCCACACGTAACCCAGATCCTGTACTGGAAGGTGGGTCAGCTGACATCTGACTTAGAATATTTGTCCTTGTCTTAAGATAATACTTTTGAAGTAGCATTATGAAATATATAGCCTGTCTACAAAATTATGTGTTTATATTTAAATTGGATGATTTGGTGAAGTGTTGGCCGGTGCATATCCTTGTCACTCTCTCATCATAACCAAGATGAAAAGCACACCCTGCCCCCAGATTTTCACCCAGTCCCTTGATAATATCACATGCCTTCTCTACCTTCTTTCTACCGATTACCCCTAGGCAACTACTGGTTTTTGGGTCACTAAAGATGTGTGTTTATATTTAAATCCTTTTTGATGGTCCCCTTTATATAGCACAGTGTTTTTGAGGTCTATCAATGCCTGCCATGTTTCAGTGACTCATTCTTTATTACTGAGAACAATTGCATTTTATAGTGGTAATGCTTTTTATCTGTTTACTTGATAGCATGTATTATGATGTCTTCAGTTGGGGCTTTCACCTAAAAACTGCTGCAACCATACACATATGGGGCGTTGTATAAGCATGCTTTTACTTTTGGCTAGTTACCGGGAGATGGGTAACTGAGTCATCCATTATGAGGTCTGTTCAAGTTTATAAGAAACTGTTGAACCGTTTTATAAAGTAGCTACAGTGTTTTATATCCATTTGCATCAGCAGTGCCTATATGGTTTTGCTAACGGTGATGAAGTAATTTAATCATTCTTACACGTGTGAATAATGTATCACTGTGGCTTCTCTTTGCCTATTCCTGGTGACTAATGATGTGCAATATCTTTTCATTTTCTTATGTTCTTCAGTTCATGTTTTTGCTCACTTTTAGGTTGGGTTATCTTTGTTATTTCTTTGTATATTGTGAATTTAAGTGCGTTATCAGATATATGCTTAGCAAATATTTTCTCCAAGTCTTTTGTTTGTTTCTATTTTCTTAAGTGTCTTTAGATTCATGCATCTCCCCCTGAGCACCCATTGTTACTTAGCTTCTCTGGTTCTGTGTATTGCAGTGTTGTATCTTACTTTACAGCCGTGATTCATTTATAAATGAGTGCATGCCATGTTTGTCTTTCTGGGTCTGGGTTACCTCACTCAGGATGATTTTTTTTTCTAGCTCCATCTGTTTGCCTGCAAATTTCATATTTTTAACAGCTAAGTAATATTCCATTTTGCACATCCACCATGTTTCCTTTTTTCCATTCGTTGGTTGAGAGACATCTAGGTTGCTTCTAGTTTCTGGCTAACAGAGGCTGAACTGACAACCAGAGAGTCTGCATGGGACTGACCTAGGCCCTCTGCATGTATGTTACAGTTGTGTAGCTTGGTCCTCTTTTGGGAATCCTAACAGTGGGAGCAGAGACTGTCTCTCTTTTGTCTGCTTTTGGTACCATTTTCCTCTTATTGGGTTGCCTCTTCCAGCCTCAATACTATGGGAGATGCCTAGACTTATTGCAACCTGGTATGCCATGTTTGGTTGATATTCATGGAAGACCTGCCCCTTTTTAAAGAGAAAGGGAGGAGGAGTGGATGGGAGCAGGGACAGAGGGGAGGAGGGAAAGGCAGGGCTGAGAGGAGAGAAGGGAGGGGAATGTAAAAGAAGCATCTTTAGAAGTTCATTAATCTTTTAATAAATCTAGTTGATCTCTTTTTAAAAATGGATTGTACTTTTGGTAACATATGCAAGAAATCTTTGCCTTGCCAAGTTCTTAAAGGTTTTCCCATGTCTTTTCTTCCCCTCCTCACACCCCGTCCTTCCTCTTTCCTCTACCCCTCTTCACTGTCTTCTTGCTCAAGAGCCCAGGTGGCTTCAGACACCTGATGTTCTTGCCACAGCTTCTTATGGCCATGTGACCTTCATGCCTAGATGCTGAGTGTTTTCTCAATGTTTTATAGCTTTACATTTATAACATATGCTCCATTTTGAGTTCTTTTTTTATTTAAAAAAAAGAACATTGGGATTCTTTCATTTTCTATTAGCATGCCCAATTCTTATTATTAATTTGTTCATTTTGAAACTTAGTCTTACTCTTTTTCCAGGCTGGTCTCCAACTCTTGAGGTAAGTAGTCCTCTTTCTTAAGACTTTATTTCCATTTTATACTGAGATAAAACAACTGGTTATCTCAGGGAAATACACAGGATAAAGGAACTTATGACAATTTGATTGGTTTTGGAACCACGGAGACAGTGCTGTGATATTTTATTTGGCAAGCGACCTGAATTACTACTGTTCATCACATAGAACATGATGAAAACATTTTCAAAGAAAGAACACAAAGTGACTTCGAGAATTTCCATTTGCTTTCAGATATAGAAAATGCCCTTAATTCTGTCAAGTTGATGACCTCTGACAAAATTCAAGTCGCCAACTTAAAAGATGCTCTTAAAGACCTCAATATTCACTTAAGCCCAGAAGAACTGCAGCAGGTAGAGGAAGCGCTCAATGTTGACGGTAAGTATAACCACTGTCATCCAGTTTGCCCTAACAGCTTAGCTCTACTGATACCAATCATCAAGCTTAGTAGAATACACTTGTTTGTTTGAGCTTTTGAGACAGTCTTTCTTTATGGAGAATTGGAATTGTGTATACCAGGCTATCTCAAACTCTTGATCCTGTTGCTTCAGCCTCTTGAACCCTGGGATAACAAATGCACAGTACTCCTCTGGCTGATAGAACATCTTAAATATGTTTAGTAAGCATTAAAAAAAGAACTGCCCTTTAAGGTCTCATGCGTTGATTCCATGGGGTTAAGGCATCTTTTTCTTGTGAACATCTGCTGAATATCAAGGAAGGGGAAGTAATCTGAGAACGTCAGGGTGACTGGAGACTTAGGAAGAGAGTGAGAGAGGGGTTTCTGCTCTGCCTGAGATACTTATGATGTGAGGTTGAGTGAGAATATTCAAAGCTTCCAGACAAATGGTAAGGTAGAAAGTAACTGTCTGGGATAGTGAAGGGGGCTGGGGTGTGAGGAGAGCCAGAAGGGCAGTGGGAGCAGAGCAAATGTGAGCTAAGTGCATTGTACATTAATAAATGCATGGCATGAAACTACATGCTAGTTTGTGTGATGAATATATAGCAATAGTAAATAAAATTAAAAAAAATTAAGACACAATAAAGTAAAAATAAAAGGCATGGCAAAATATAACCAATACATAGGATGATTAAATGAGCTGTGGATATTGCTTCAGTAGTCATATCAACTGAGAGGCTACATGGCCTAACATCAGGGATACATTGTCACCTATGTGACTAGAACCACTTCATGTTTGCATAGTGTGATAGATCTGATCACCAGGGGTTATGTACTGTGTAACATATGCGAATAAATAAAAATATTTACACTACAAAACATTTAGTGAGGTAAGATATGAAAAACAGAAAGGCAGTAACTAGAAATGGAACTCAATGGAGAGATAGCTTGCTCTGCATGCAGAAGCCCGGAGCTTGATCCAGTACTGCATAAATCACATGTGGCGGAATGTCCCTGGAATCCCAGCACTCAGTGGGTAGGGGTGGAACCATCAGGAATTCAAGGACTTTTCAGCTATATAACATGAAGTTTGCTATATGAGGAAACATATACAATAGGAACCAAATCTACACAGGGTTTGATGGTGTAATCAGAAGGGACTTGTTAGTAGAGATGATTTTGGAGTTGAATTTGAAATATGAGTGGGAATTAAACAAAATTCAGAAAGGAGGCTCAAAGGAGTTAGGAAAGACTATGCAGTGTGTGCAAAATGTAGAAGTTAAGAGTTTTAGGGGACTTCAGGTAGTCCAGAATATCTGATATCTTTCCATGTGTGAGATACAGTCCAGAATATCTGATATCTTTCCATGTGTGAGATACAGTCCAGAATATCTGATATCTTCCCATGTATGAGATACAGGAGGCCGTCAGGTTTTGGCACAAAGATGAAACATTTATCTCAGGAGATATTTGTGGTCAAAGAGTGGAAACTGTGCAATAGCCATGAGCCCAGACTAGAAACAGAATCTTAGAAGTCAACCACACATAATGCATGGTTACTGGATAACTAGGTAAAGATGATGGGTGAGGTGAGCGTAAGGCTGGGGACAGAGAAGTAGGCTGTACTCTCAGTGAAGCAGCAGCGAGAAAGGCTGTTTATTTTATTTATTTATAAGGGGAAACAGCTGTCTTCTCTGTACTGGGTTAACAACTCATTTTTCATATCCCATTGTCCATAATATGCCAGTCAAACGTATCTATGGTGGTGTGCTTATTCCACTTCAGACTGGTGTCTGTGCCTGTCTGCAGGCTACCATCAATGTTCCGAGCCTTGTAAGGTAGGCTAGGATAATCTGTGACTTGCTCAGTATATTAGATTAAACCAATGTATTTTATAAGTCATCATATTTTCTTTTCTTTTTTAAAAAATTTTATTTATTTATTTATTTTTTATTAGGTATTTTCCTCATTTACATTTTCAATGCTATCCCAAAGGTCCCCCATACCCACCCCCCCAATCCCCTACCCACCTACTCCCCCTTTTTGGCCCTGGCGTTCCCCTGTACTGGGGCATATAAAGTTTGCAAGTCCAATGGGCCTCTCTTTGCAGTGATGGCCGACTAGGCCATCTTTTGATACATATGCAGCTAAAGACAAGAGTTCCCGGGTACTGGTTAGTTCATATTGTTGTTCCACCTATAGGGTTGCAGTTCCCTTTAGCTCCTTGGGTACTTTCTCTAGCTCCTCCATTGGGGGCCATGTGACCCATCCAATAGCTGACTGTGAGCATCCACTTCTGTGTTTGCTAGGCCCCGGCATAGTCTCACAAGAGACAGCTATATCTGGGTCCAAAAGGCTGTTTATAAGAGCCTTAAGAATTAACCGGAAAGATGGCAAAGAAATCAAAAGGAAGCTATATTACAAGTAAAGCCAAGTCAGTTTAAAGCAAGAACATATTAAATTAGATAAAATTAGAAAATACTTTTTAGCATGGTGATAAGTTGTGTACAATATTTTAAAAAACCTGCCTCGGTCTTCTCTGGTGCTCTGCCCACAGTACTGGCAAGGCTCCGAGGTCAGCTGCAGCTGGTCTTAATCAGCTCTGCCAATGGCCAGCTGGCCATTGTTCCTGGGAGCTGGGACCATTCCCCCAGCCCCTCACAGCTAGCTTTGCCAAGCCCTGAACAACTGTCCCAGCTGCCCTCTTTCTCTTCCAGCCCACCTTAGCCCTGTGGATGGAAAACACTAGACAGTTTCATTATTTTAAAACTAGCCAGATAACTCAATGGCTGGGCAAAGAATTTCCTGCCTTAATCTCATCAGCTAGCTCCCTTCATCCTCCTTGGTCCCTGCTTGTGGTGGAGGCTACAAACTCTAGGTGCCCCGAGACCTACATGACTGTAGCTTCCTCCTTGTTCCAAAGCCTGGGCCAAATTCTCTTTCTCTGCATCTCTTCTCTTTGCCCTGGGACCTGGAAGTCCCAGCTTTTCCCCTTCATCCAGCAATTGGCTTCTGCCTCCTTTATTGGCACACTCAAGAACCAATTAGGGAATCAACACCTCCCTCTCCAATAAGTTAACTGGCAAACTTAGTAAGAACAGATTTTGTGATAGTCGATAAAAGCTAGCGACCAGTAGTTAGAGCTGCAAATGAATATATGAATGAAACTTTCTCTCCAGAAACTAGGCTGTTACAGGAAGGGAAGAGATAGAGTTAGCAGAGAATTCAGACTAAAGGGAAGGGTTTGGAGGAAAGAAAACATATGAACTGGTTTGGATATAGATACACAGTAGATCTTATTCAGGACAAAAGTCCATGATGCAGAAAGCTGTAACATGCTTTAAGGGGGCAATAAGCAAGCTGATGTAGCATGTTGTGGATACCACTGTGTTTCTTGACTATTGTTGAATCCCTGTACTGCTTTTCTCTATAGAAAACGGAGAAGTTTCCCAGAGGGCTGTTCTTTTAGCATTGAAGAGCAATAAGCGTTTAAAGGATTTTAGAGGTAAGGATAATTGAGAAGTATTGCACATTCAGAATTTAGGAAAAGAGCCATAATTGTGGAAACTTATGGTATATTTACATACATATATAGCTAATATTTTATGATATTGAATAAATGGAACATGGTAGTTTAAGGGCTCAGATGAAGGTGAACTTCTTATGTTTACATAAGTCTGGCATTTAACATTACTTATTAATCTCTTCCTTCCTTTCTTTCTTCCTTCCTTCCTTCCTTCCTTCCTTCCTTCCTTCCTTCCTTCCTTCCTTCCTTCCTTCCTAATATTGGGGATTGACCCCAGAGCTTATACAGCTAGGCAAGTACATCTATATGTCAAGTCCTATTTATGAACTCTTGTGTCTATTGTATGAACATTTCTATGTGTGTTGTATGAATATTTGCAAGTGCGCGTGCGTGCGTGCGTGCATGTGTGTGTGTGTGTGTGTGTGTGTGTGTGTGTGTGTGTGTGTGTATTCATGTGAGGGGTGCATGTGTAGAACCAGAGGTCAATGCTGGGTGTTTTTCTCAACTTGTGCTTTTGGAGTCTTATCTAAAATTATTTTGCCCATTTCAATGTTCTGAGGCATTTCCTGTTTTATTGTAGTTTATTTATTATTCACTACTTAGTTTCAAGCTTTAATGTATATTTTTCATTCATTCATTCTGAGTTGATTTTTGAATATACCTAGAAATAGACTTCTAGCTTCATTCTTATGCATTACTTTTTTGAGCAATATACTTTTCTAACCACTCACCAAGGAGACTGTTTTCTTAAGCATATCTTTAGCACCTCTGTTAAAGATAATTCATATTTTCTTGACTGATCTTGTACAAGCTACTTATAGTAAAACACATACATAAACAACTAACTATATAGGGCATAGCATATGCTCTGTATATTTCACATGGGTGTTTTTACATGTTTCCCTTATCTGACACTAATAAGCTTTGAGTTTATTAATGCATATTATTATTTGTACCAATTATTACTATATTAATCACCTATTAAAGTATTTGTTTTTAAATAGAAAGGAGATAGGGATGTGGGAGAAAATTCCCCTTTACATTAGCATTAGTTTCCAGTTATTAGCCAATGTTTAATTTCTTCTGAGTTTGTCTTACATTTGAGATCCAGTTTCATGTGTATTAAGTGAAGGTCAGTACTTAACACATTTAGAGCAAGTGAATACTGAATGCAAGTGAAACTAGTCTATCATGTCTTTAATTGAAAAAAAATGAAGCTGTCTATATTAACTTTTAAATGACATTAAGATTTGTTATTAGAATTTAATTATATCTAAACTGGATTTTTTCAGAGGTTAATGAACTTGCAAAGGCTCTTGACAAGATCACCAGTGAAAAAATCAGAACTGATGATCTGATACACGTTTCCAAGGGCCTGGGGTTTGGTGTTCCAGATAAAGAGTTACAGGATTTGGATGAAACGGTTTCTATTGATGGTATGCATTTCCTTTTCAGAGTCTTGTATGTATGTATGTATGTATGTATGTATGTATGTATATGTATTTATGTTTATTTTAGTTTCTCAAGACACGGTTTCTTTGGCTATCTTGGAGTTAGCTCTGTAGACAAAGATGGCTTGAACTCACAGAGATCTGCTTGCCCTTGCCTCTCAAGTGCTAAGATTAAAGGCATATGCCACCACCACCTGGCCAGAGTCATTTATTAAAATTCCACATAAAACTAACTGTATTTCGTCTCAGTCATAGACTCAATGGAGCCGGGTGATCTGGATCAATCTCAGTGAATTGCTCAGTGAGTTCAGCAGCAGCAGAATTTCCCCTTTGTCTGGATGGACTGTTTTTCCTCTGTGTTATCCTTATACTGAGCCTTCCAGGGAACTATAACTGTCCCTTCTCTTCCCATCTCTTTACCTTTTGAGACTTAAATAACAGGTTTCCACTGGTTAGAAGCTGTGAAGTTGGACCAACCCACCAACCCCATGGGTGTTGTTCTCAAATAAATCCAATTTGATTTCCTTCCCCAGAATTCTCAAAGAGCTAGGTTGGTGATTTTCAACTCCTGCCATTCAAAAGCTTACCCTACTGGGAGGGCCTTGTGGTACTGTTTTCTCCCTAGGTTCCAAGTATATGACTGAGAAAAACCATGAGACACTACATGTCCTTTGTCTGATATGTATGTATGTATGAATATATGTATATATATATGTGTGTGTATATATATGTATATATATTTTATGTATATGTATTATTTATGTGTATATACACATGTGCTTTATCTACAATGCCTGAGTTCCATTTTCAGTACTAACTTTCTGGTGGGTGAACAATCCCCATAAGAGTATAAGGATTTTGTATCACCTGGAAGGCCGAGAGACCAGAAAATAGAGCATCAGGGCAAGAAGCAATTCCAAACAACGGCTGGAGCTGGTATAGGGTGTAAACGATTCATTGGCATCACCACAGAAAGATATAAGAGTCATTCTAGCCATTGTGCCTTTCAGTCATTCTGAGTTGTGTATCCCAGAACCAGACTTAGAACCACAAGGGGACAGCTTTGGTTTAGGAAGGTAAGCAAGCGTGCGTAGCGTTTAACCTAAAGCTGCCTGTTGGTTCTCCTTCATTTTCAGAGGAGGGAAATGTGGATTTAAAAGAATGGCTGACGAAGCTGAAAGGGACACCACATTTCAATAAAAGTTCAAGTAAGTGGGAATTCTTTTTAAAAGTCAGCTTGAGAAGAATATGTTTATTTTCATGACTTGCACTGGGCAGTTTTCTAGTTTTACAGAGCAGCCCACATTTCCACAGCAAATGTGTTCTGCCTAAAGAGTCGACAGGGACCCCGTCATGAGCTTTTCTTGATTTATGGTTTCTGGAATATCTTTTTGTCTCTAAAACAAACAAAAAACCAAAAACAAGTGATTAAGTAAAAAAACAAACAACAACAAAAAAAATAAGTCCCCGACATTTGCTTCTACCAAAACCAAATCAACCACCGCCACCACCACCACCACCACCACCACCACCAAAACCCAAAACCCCAAACCAAAACAAACCAAAGAAAATAACAGGGAATGCCCCAAATCTATCTGAAGAATTCATTTTCTGTCCAAGTTGGGATACAAAATGGACGCCATTATCGGTTGGCTTTCAGCCATTTTATTGAAATCCCGCGGAACTAAAGCTATTGCTCCCTCATTAAATTTACTGTTGAAATCTATAGGAACATATAGGAAAATACTCAAAGTTACAGAGCTCCCCAAGGCTTTTTCCTCTTCATCCACCATTGCAGTCATGGGACACTGGATGTAATCTGGCTGCAATTTATTTTGGTAACTGCCTATCTCCATTTTTAAGAGATATCTTTAGAACTTTTAAATTATCAAATTTTAAATGAATTGAAACCAGGTTATAAAACTAAAACTACTTTGGATTCTCTGGGTCTGCTTGGAGAAGCCTGTTTTTTGAGAAGTGTTGAAGTACCTTAATTATCCCTGTAGTCACTGCAAACTTGAAACAGAACTACATTCAAGGTTCAATTTGGATAGCTACAAAAGTAAATTGTTCTTCAGATCCAGTATTTGGAATGTGTTCCAAGTTCACATAGGCAAAATATGTTTTGTTTTGTTTTGTTTTGTTTTGTTTGAGACAGGATTTCTCTGGGTAGCCTTGGCTTTCCTGAAACGCACTCTGTAGACAAAGCTGGCCTCAAACTCAGAGATCCACCTGCCTCTGCCTCCCAAGTGCTGGGATTAAAGGCATATACTAACACTGCCTTTTTTGATATTTTAATAGACAAAAATATTTTATCCTTGATCCTTTAGAATGGGGCCAATAAGATTTTATAAATAAATTGTTGATAAACTTTTTACAGAGTTAGTGTTTATAAAATGGTTACAGACTCTAAGGTGTTTTTTTTTTGTATCTGAAAATAATTTATGCATACAATTCAAAAAGTAAATATTACATTTTATTGATATATTAATGTCATCTTACTATTATTTGTGTGATATTTTTGTATATTGGTACATACAAGTAATTCACTTTAAAGAAAATAAATACTTGAGAATAGTCACACTATGACTAGTTTTTCCAATTTAAAAAGTTTTAAATTACATTTTATTTGATTACTTATTTGTGTGTATGTATGAATACCTTGCATGTTTGAAGGTCAGAGGACAACTTGTGGGAGTCAGTTCTCTCCTTCCACCCTGAGGTTCCTGGGGGTTGAATTTAGGTCATCAGGCTTGGTAGCAAGTGTGTTTACCCCCTGGGCCATCTTGATGTCAGGCTTGGTAGCAAGTGTGTTTACCCCCTGGGCCATCTTGCTGGCTACCAATTTTCTAACTTTTGACTTTTGGATAACTTCAGAATATCTGGAGGAATGTAAACAGATATTTTAAGGTTACCATATAATTTAAATTTTTATTTAATGTTTTAAAAATTGGGATATAAAAGAATACAGTTCGTTAATGGAATTTTCACAAATGCTTGGTTCTTATTGCTCCTCCTTCATCTTCCTCTCCAGTTTCCTGTACCTCCTTTTTGCTAACACCCTCTTCTTCTCCAATATCTTCTTTTCTGTGTTCATGACACAAGAATTCTATCACCCTTTCCTTTCTCCCAACTCCTTTCTTTAAACCCCTCTTATGGTCCCTTTCTTCTTTCATGATTCATATACCAGCATACTGTGTATATGTGTGTGTGATATACACGTTTATAAATTATTAACTCTCAATTTAAATATCTACAATGACTTTGTTTCATAGTGGCTACATTTTTGACTATAAAATTAATTACTTTGGTCTTTAAGCTTGACTTCATAATTAATAACTGTATTTGGGTGAAGAATAGTCTTTCCCACACTGTTTTCCTTTCTTCATAAGTCAAGGAAAATTTTATAGTGTCCTATTTGATATTTGGGTGGTGGTGGTTTAAATTAGCTGATGTTACATGCAAAGCTCTTCTTATAGCTTAGCAAGCTCTGAGTGCAATAAGCGATAGAGGTGTTTGTTATTATGCAGGATGTTTCAAGTGTTTTTCAATTTTCCTACATTGTGTATTTTATTTCCACATAGAAATACAAACTCCCATGAAAACTCTGGCCTCCATTAGGAAAAATGAGACAAACTATGATGATCTACCCTTCATTTTGAACAGTATGGGGGTTGCATTACCCCAAGATATAATTGAGGCAGCACTGAGGAACATGGCCCACAGAGGTGAGGATTTGATGTTTCTGATCACCTTTACCTCAGCAGCACGAGTCGTCTTGGACTATTTGTGTCTGTGGAGGTGCATTTGCTTCATACGTTATGAGCTTTCTTTGACCTTCCACCTGATGAGATTCTGGACACTGTTATGCAAGGTCCAATTCTATTCTTAGCAACACCTTGCAAAGAAGGATACACAGCACTAGTGTGCCTGTGTGTGTGTGTGTGTGTGTGGGGTGGGGTGGGTGTTTGCATGGGCATGTGTGCATGTGTGTGTCAGAATGGTACTGTGAGTCTGCCTGACTTGTTATATCTCCGCATTTCAAAGCCAAGCCTACAAAGTGCTTTCCAATAGAGCAACTACTCTCTTGTATACATTATCTTATTATCTTATATACATTATCTTATCACTGACCTTCCCCCTGTTCCCTGACATTTTCCCTTCCAGAGAACGGGAAACTGAACTTAGACGAGTTTCTGAACCAATTGATCAAGGTGCAGCTTTCATCTATCCCTGAAAGTAAGTTTTTGTTTTTCTTTTTTTTAGTTGAATAGAGATAGAAAATGACATGGTGTAGGCCCCTTTCCAGATGGCTGTAAGCTCAATTTCTCATGCCTTTGGGCCACACACTTAATCTTTAGCACAACTGAAGAAGCCCGCAGTACCAGGGAAATGTTAGTTTCTTTCTAGTCTAGACGCCAGAGTCTTGATACCTATGCTGTTTCACTAAGGGCGTTAGTTAAAAAGAACGAACCATCACCTAGAATTAATTTACTTGGTTGCCATCAAACTCCACTTATGAGACATAGTAGCATATAATAAATCATTAGTTCCTAACACTAACTATCAGTTCTTCACTAATAACCAAGAGGAAAGTTTTGTTGTTGATATTAAGAGAATTTCTAGCTGGGCGTGGTGGTGCATGCCTTTAATCACAGCATTCGAGAGGCAGAGGCAGGCAGATTTCTGAGTTAGAGGCCAGCCTGGTCTACAAAGTGAGTTCCAGGACAGCCAGGGCTACACAGAGAAACCCTGTCTTGAAAAACAAACAAACAAAAAACAAACAAACAACAACAACAACAAAAACAACCAACCAACCAAACAAACAAACAAACAAACAAACAAAAAAGAGAATTTCTTTGTTTAGATTTTGCTATTTTAACTCGTAATTTTTGTGTCTGGGCCTCTTTTTTTTTTTTTTTTTTCTTTCTGTTTTTCCTTGTAACTAAACTTAGCCTGCTAAAATTTTGACAGTACTGTACAGTGTGTTAAGGATTTTATTTTAGATTGTTGGTGTTTGTGTTGTTTCAGCTTTCTGGGATTTTGGATGCGCTCTCATTTCCAATGTCTACAGTACTGAAAACAACAGTGGGATGGATAAGTCTAGTATTAAGCTGAAATTATATCCCCTTCCCTTCATGTCATAGGGGCTTACAGTCTAGCTATTGCTCATTGCTTTGGATAGACATAACTGTACAAATTTGACAAACCAAAAATCATTATGGAGAAAAGGGTTATTTATTTATTCATT